>NC_035443.2:26243049-26342562 GCF_002127325.2 Helianthus annuus
AATCATGTTCTTACAGATCGGACCTTTTCTATCAACCTCATTCCTATCGTTCTACGGAATTTCGGGACGAAATTCCAAACCAACGGGGGAATGATGTGACACCCCAAGAAAAACCCGGAAACCACGCAACTTAGCTAACTTCCTCAGTAACCGCATGCTAAATTTCGGGACGAAATTTCTTTCAAGTTGGGGATGATGTGACAACCCGAACTTTCAAAGTCGGTAATGTTGCATCTTTTGATCTTTACTTCTCGTTATCTTTCCCTAATATGTTAAAGCGTTCTATTCGTGTAACCTTGTTAAAAATTGATTTGGTACAATAACTTATGTTTTGACGTTTGGGCCGCACCTTCACACCCGAGCCCAATACATCATCTATTTTAACTTGATCTCGGCCCAATACAATGTGCATGGTAAATATTGATTTCGGCCCAACTGAATATAAGCCCACCTAGTTAGTCATGATTTATGCCTTATCCTATTCCTGTTGTGCGACATCTCAAAAGGGATGGGCTTGAGCCCATCTCGGCTGTTTGCATGAACCGCCCCAAACTTCCCCATTATATGTATACGTAATAGTTGTTAAACTCAAAATCCAAAAACAAACCCTAACTCAATCAAGAGTACGCACGGCACACGGCAACAGGAGGTTCCCCCCCCCTCTTGAGACATCATCTTGTTCGATCTTGATATTGGTTAGTAAACCCATACTTGTGTTGTGCTAAGTTTTGATATAGGTTAATGATGTTAAAACTTGATAATCACATGTTCTTGATATGCTTATAAGCATGCAACTGAAGATGTTATATGATGTAATAATCCTTATTCGGGTACTGGTTGCTACTGATTCATTAGTGATAATAACAATAGTGGCATGTTAAATAATTGTTGTTTGATCAATCTAATAGTTACTGTCAATGATGTTTGGCTGATTATTTCGAAACAAGGAATGGGTTATGTTGTGTTAGTTAATGTGATCTTTTAAATACTTAGTGGGTAGGGTGTCTATGATCTAAGAACTTGAATTAATGTATAACATGATTTGGCACGAATCGAAACTTGTGCTGTTATGATTTGACAAGTTTGATAACCTTGATTAAATGTGGCGGCCCATGTGCTGTGTTGAAGTCTTGATTTAATCAACAAAGTGGACATCCTAATAATGTGTCAGTGATAGGTAAGGATATTATATGAATTAATTAAGGAGATGGTGCTTTGCTTGTTGAAGTTGGAATCTGTGCTCATATGTCATAGTAATTAATAGTTCTCAGATAATGGTGGTAATGATAGAAGTAATTAATGGGTCATTCTCATTCGGATTCATTGCATGGATAAATTGGGCCACGCACGCTAACTGGGTCACATTAGTGAATAAAACATACATAATAATGGATAGATTTGTCAGCCCACTATATGTAAATCGGTCCAATCATAATAATCCTATGAATGCTTTATCAAGTTGTCAGCCATTGTTTGTGTTGATAATGATAATTACTTGTGACAATGTGTGCTATTGTTATGTGATTCCGTGAATTGATAACTATGATGATTGGTTTAGTTGAATTATGTGCTTGGTTAAATAATTAGATTAATGTAATGAAAGTGGACATATTATAAGGAACCTTGCATACGCTTATAAACAAATGGTTGGAATACGTTAATGATGAATAATCGATGACTGTTCATGAGATCCAACATAGTTAGTGAGGTGGTATATTGATAAAGATGAACCTGAATTATGTTAGCCTAAATAAACGTTACATGATGTTTCTTAAGGATCAAATGAAATATTGGAGTAAGTCTGCTTTTGAACCAAATGCATGCTAAGTGACTACTTGATGATATTAGGCCGATGTGTTAACCGATTATGATTTGAACTATATGTGTGTGTACCTGTGCAAAAATTGTGTGGTATGTGATTAAGGAATACATGAATTAATTGTACGTGAAATACGTGGGTTATGTGCACATGAAACTGATTGTTGTCGGTAACCATGTTAGGACGTGATTGACCAACCCTGACCGTTAGCTATTTTAAGAGTTCAACCGAGCAACCAAAGGTGAGTTCACTGCACTTTTCTAAGCATGCGTCCCGGTGGTTTGGGACAACTGGTAAACATTCGGAAGGGAAACATTGGGTAAACAACTTAATCGGTTTTGGTTATTGCCTGGAGGGCAATGGAGGTGTTTAGTTGATAGCGCTATTAGGTGGGAAACCTCACACCGGGCCGTAAGGACGGGCGTGAACTAATTATCTGGGTATGGCTATGGTTGTTAGAGGCACACTCCTCGGATACATATGGGCACTCTCCCTAGGGTATCTAACGAAGGCAACATAGCAATCGGTCGTTAAGGGGTACCCACTCCCCGGATACACATGGGCACATTCCCTAGGGTATCTAACATGAGCAACATCGTAACGCAACATTAAATCGCATTAACATACATATGGTAACATAACCTATTAACAAAACCTTGAACTCACCAGCGTAGTCTGACACACTTGTTGCATGCTTGTAGGTAATTATTGAAGGAACTTGGGAGCTTGCCGTCTGATGCTGCTGGAGTGGTTATGGTCATGATAAACAATTACATTGATTCGATTTCGATACATTCATACATTTATATTTTTATGCTTCCGCTCAGTACTTTGGTTTTGGTTTAACTTTTCAAACGATACATTTATTTCAAATGGGTATCTCAATACATTATAACTCGTGTTTGATATGATTGGTGGCTCTTTGTTGGATCGTTGCACCTCCAATAGGGACATACCCTAGGTGATAAATTGGGGGTGTGACATCATGTTTTTTTTTCTTATTAGTGAAATTATTTATGTTATCCATGAGTGCTGTAATTAAACTTTTAAATCGATTTGGTGGTGTAGTAATAACTGAAATACACATCGTACACCTCATAGCTAGTAAAACTGTTGTTTGTCTCTCATTAAAAACATTAGACCAGACGGTATGGGGGCCGGTTTAGGCCTGGCGCCGGTCCCCCACACTGCCCCCTCGGCCCGGCTAGTCCTTCTCGGCTCCCACTCGCCGGTCTCGCCGTGCCTCTCTTCTCTCACATATACCTATACATACATATATATATAGGGTAAGGTTCATTTGAGAATCACCTTTATTGCGAGAACCGCGAGAACCAATGTGAACACAAAATAGAATCTAAAAAAAATAAAAAAAAGCACTCAATTTTTTTTTTATTTTTTTTAACAAAAATCGCTATATTTAGTTACAAAAAAAAACATTTTTTTCGAGTAACAGTTATCCATGCACATGTGCATATGTATCATTACTTCAACAAATTTCGTAATACGTTATCAGTAATAGACAATTGCACTTTAATTTACAATACCATTTGTAATACACTGCTTTTTACATTACCAATATTCAAAATGCACATGTGCATCATTAGATATAACCATGATATAACATGTTTTGATACAAAAAATTTGTGATTTTGAATGGAGAAGTAGGCCCATATACATGTTTTTTGATTAGTTATATCTAGTGGTTGATGGTTTGGCTATAGTTGTTACTTTATGATGTAATATGATGATTGGATGGTATAAATTATGTTGATATACATGTAATAAAGTGAAAATATTGGTAATGGTATTTTATTATGGATGGTAGGAGGTAATGATATTGTATTATGGATGGTAGGAGGTAATGGTGGTGTATTATGGATGGTATGATATATGAAAGGGAAAGTGTATTCAAAGTAGTGTACCAAAACATCTTATTTCATGTTGATACATATAGATGCACATGTGCATTTCTAATATTGGTAATGTAGAAAGTAGTGTTTACATATGGTAGTGTAAATGAAAGTGCAATTGTCTAATATTTGTAACGAGTTACGAAATTTGTTAAAGAAATGATACATATGCACATGTGCATGTTTGTGTATTATGGATGGAATGATAGATGAAAGAGAAAGTGTATTCAAAGTAGTGTACCAAAACACCTTATTTCATGCTGATACATATAGATGCACATGTGCATTTCTAATATTGTTAACGTAAAAAGTAGTGTATTACACGTGGTAGTGTAAATGAAAGCGCAATTAACTAATATTTGTAATGAATTACGGAATTTGTCAAATAAATGATACATATGCACATGTGCATATATAACTCTTACTCGATTTTTTTTTTTTTTGAATTTTTTTTCATTAACAAAATATAGCGATTTTTCCAAAAAAAATAGTAAAAAAGTAAAAAAAAAAAATTGGGGTGTTTTTTAGATTTTTTTAGGAATTGTTGTTTGTGTGCACACTGGTTCTCGCGGTTCTCGCAATAACGGGTGGTTCCTAACGGATCCTTCTCCTATATATATATATATATATATATATATATATATATATATATATATATATATATATATATAGGGGAGGGTTATCTTGAGAACGCTAAATATTGCGAGAACCGTGAGAACGAATGAAAAAACCAATTTTTTTATACAAACCTCATTGTAATTAAGATACAACATCAAAACAAGAATTTATAACATCAAATAATTCATTTCTCATTTCAAAATCATTCTTTTTAGATTTTTTACACATGTGTAAATATAGCAGATTTACACATGTATAAATGGCAAACTTACACATGTGTAAATTTTCTTTATTTATGAATTCACATAAATTTAAACGTGTAAATTGAATTTCTAACATTGTATTCGAATAATAATGATAAGTGTAGAAAAAAATTTTGAATTTGAATTGTTTTTGACCAAGTTCTCATGGTTTTTTCATTTGTTCTCACGGTTCTCACAATATTTAGCGTTCTCATTTAAACCCTCCCCTATATATATATATATATATATACATATATAGGGTAGGGTTCATAAGTGAACAATGATTTATTTGTAAACAAAATGAACTTATCCTGACCATTGATTTTGTAGATCTAGATTTTTTCTTTAATGGCAAAATTGTAATTATCTTTTGTAACTTACAAGTATTTTAATAGACACAAGGGTATAATTGTATATTTCTATCTTCATTTAACTAATTAATTTTTTCTCTCTTCTGATTTATCTTTCCAATTAAAAGAATATTTAATTATATTCTCTATATTTTTTTTTCTCTCACACATTACCTAACTTAATATTTTATAATTTAAAAAAAATACAAACATTATCAAATATTGTTCCAGCTATAACACATTAAAAATATTTAATTACATTCTCTATACATATATGTATTAGATCAATGTTTGGTGAAAAGATGTATAGTCGAAACAATATATAGTAATACACAAGTGTATAAGTCTAATATATATCGACATGTATACACTATGTACTTGAATAATACACAGGTGTATACGACTGGTATATACCGACCCGTATACACATACATACTTGATTAATACACAAGTGTATAAATATGGTTTATACTAACCCGTGAAAACAAGATGTAATAATACACAAGTGTATAAGTCTTGTATATACTGACTTGTATACACATATGTTAAAAATCATAATTTAATTAGGTTTAATATTTAATTTTAAAAGGAACATAACCGTTTATTTAAAAAAAACATTAGCCCTTCAATCTCTTATAATTAAAACTAGGTTAGTTCCCCGTGTGTTACACGGGTTGAACAATTTAAACTATATAGTATAGATATTTCCTGTAAATGCAAAACAAAGACAGAGACATTTACATACCATATTGACATAAATGAGTTAATATAAATGTAACTCATCAACTCGTACATATTAATTAATGTCGTAGAGTTCGATAAGACGACTCTAATGTCGGTTGAATGAGGTTAATCAGAGTCTATTTGATACCCTTTGTACGACTTCTTATTTTTTGAATTTTTGTATTTGATTCTAAACCTATTATTAATATTATTGATAATAATTTTAGTTATATATATCAATAATATATTTTATATATAAATCAATAATATATTTAGTCTAACATATTACTATTATTATGAATTTCGAAACTTGTTTAGCTAGGATTTAAGATTCTATTGAAGTTTTAGTTTAACAATAGGTTATTGAATTAATAATAAGAATTTGTATTAGATTAGATTAAATATTATTATTATTTGTATTAGATTAGATTAAATATTATTATTAGTATTATTATTATTAATTTTAATCAATTAAATGAGAGAATGACAAGTGTCCCAAAACAAGTTTCTTTTATTATATAGTATAAAAATAGAGAAATAATAAAAAGTGAGAGAGAAAGAGAGAGAGAGAGTTAAGAGAAGAGAAAATTAAGGGATTTTAACTAAAAGTAATTGGCTAATGTCAATCTTACCTTTTTAATCTAAAAAAATGGTCAAAGGCCAATATTAGTTCACTCAGTTCATTCTCACGAAGTTGTTCACTCATGATCATAATCCTAATCCTATATATATATAAAGGGGTTCATCCCCCACCCCCTAGGTCCATCCCCTTCAAACCTCTCCTACGTGGCGGTGACGTGACGACCCATCCCCTTGGGGTTGGGGATGAGCCTCTCCATACCCTCCAGCCTTACACTACGCCAAACACATATAACATTATCTCACGGTAATAAAAAAACCTATATACGTTTATTAACGATTGATAATCTTAACAAATATAATCTTATCGGTTAGCATAGTATTGATTGTGACCATTGATATTCTTAACAAATATAATCTTATCGGTTAGCAGAGTATTGATTATGTTAGTCTCACGTGGATTTTTCAATAATGGAGTACTCGAGTTAAAACAACCAGTACCAAGTTCACCAAAAAAGTAGTAGACAGTGGTATAACTATAACTGCCTTCGGATATTTTTTCTATAAATTTACTACATATACGTTTTCCGTTACAGGGAATAGTTATGTTTTCTTATTGGCCCAAAGCGGCGGCAAGCAACCAATTTTTTTTTAACTTGGCATATAATAGTTATCTATTACTATAAAAGGAAGATGGGAAACATTGTCAAGCAGCTGCTTGCCGCTTCTTAATTGGTCATGTCAAATTGCAAATTTATCTCCAGTTTAAAATTACGATTTCCCATTTTAAAAATACGATTTTGCCCCCAATTCAAAATAAAAAATGTAGTTTGCCCCCAGCTTAAAATTACGATTTTGCCCTTAGTTAAAAAATACGATTTTGCCAACAGTTCAAAATAACATATAATAGTTATCTATTACTACAAAAGGAAGATGGGGAATAGTGTCAAGCAGCTGTCTGACACTTCTTCATTGGTCCTGCCAAACTGCAATTTTATCCTCAGTTTAAAATTATGATTTTGCCCCATTTCAAAAATACGATTTTGCACGCAGTTCAAAATAAAATGGTGATTTTGCCCCAGCTTAAAATTATGATTTTGCCCTCAGTTAAAAACCACGATTTTGCCAACAGTTCAACAAAAAATATGGTTTCCCCATAGCTATGGTCCTGCCAAATTACGATTTTATCCCCATTTTAAAATTATGATTTCGCCCTCAATTCAAAATAAAATTTTGGTTTTGCCCCCAGCTCAAAATTACGATTTTGCCTTCGGTTTATAATAAAAATATGGGTTTGCCACCAGTTCAAAATATGATTTTGCCAACATTCCAAATTTACGATTTTACCGCAGTTCAAAATTGCAAATTTGCATCTTTTTTTTTTTTTTTTTTTTGCAAAACTATGGTATTGTTTTATTTTACTTGGTTGGCTCAATATAGTTTTTATCCGTGCCAAATAGCTACCTAGTACTCGCTAATTGGTCCTGACAAATTATTGTTTTGCCCGCAGCTCTAAATTACATGTTTGTCATCGTTTAGTTATTTTTTTAGCAAAACTATGGTAGTGTTTTGCTTTAATTGGTTAACTCGATGTATCTTTTTTTAGAGCGTGTTATAAGTATCTGAAATAAAGGCGTACATATTATTAAACTAAAAAATATTCGGTTTAGCGGCCCGCAACGCGGGCGACGCATTACACTAGTTATTATACAAATGTAACAAGCATTGGAATGTTAGTCTAAATTGGGTTGGTGATATAATGATTAAATGATATATTGGAGAATAATAGGACTTAGGACCTTTGACCAAGAAGAAGTCAACAATCAACACATATTGGAGAATAATAATAGGTCACACCTCACAAGTCTTCAACGCCCTTTTACTTAAATAAACGTAAAAAAGAAGTTAAAAACAGTCCAGTCAACTAGTCAACAACTCAAGATGAACCGGTAGCCCAAACCGGGAGGAAGCACGTATGGTCCAATCAAGGGAGGCTTAGATGGTGTGTGGAGAGGACTTCTACACAGTGCCCGTGATTTCGAGGGGCATATGTTTTCAAAAACAAAATCCGATATATGCATGTTATTTTTTAAAATAGTAAACTCATACCAGTTTCAAGTAAGGCTCATTTACAAAAAATTTTTTATGGTTAAGACTTTAGAATTTAGCCCACTAGGTTAATTGAGTCCATTACTAATTGAAAACGAAGTGTTAGATAATATAAATTGTGAAGAGTTGATCCACCAGTTTGTTATGAGGAATGCAAGGAGGGCTGCACGAATCATTGATTAGTTATTAGCTATTTACTTATTACGGTACGTAACTCATTCGAATATTATAATTTTTTCATTTTTCGTAATTGCATTGTTTATCGAATACTACGATTTTATCATATTCGTAATTGCATTGTTTATCGTTAAGGCATAAGGGCATATTTTTCGAGCTTGAACAGGGTATATGAGTTCTCAGAGACGACACTGAGTCCAAATCCAATCGTCGAAACAGCCAGTTCCAGTATAGACAGTGACCGATACTGCTCGGCCCGATCTAGATGTTTGGTATTCTATTTTGTTACGACTTCTAAGTTAATAAATTTTGGATTCCATTTATAGATTTTATGTTCATTAATAAAACCTGTTATATCCCCAAAGTAGGTGAATGGGCGGCTAGAAATGTAATCGGCATCGACTCAATGGTCACAAATAAATGGTCAACATGAACAGGCTACGTATGTCAAATAAAAAATAATTAATGAGATTTGGGCCCTTCATTAATTTCATTTCATTTTCTAACATTTTCCAATCAATGGAAACATGCCAAATTTGAAAATATGTAGAGCGGTTTCTTTATATTTTCATTTTGAACTAAACGGGTCGTACACTCGACATTTTATCATTTTATTTTTTTTAGTTTTGAAATGGTCCCTTAACTATTCATTATATGTTTTTTTGTCATTGTAAATTTTCTCTTATGCATTACAAACCCTTTGAATCTTTGATGATAATTACTTCCCATTATTTAGTTTGTACCGTCAATACGAGGCGATTTAAATTATAGTTTATTTTATACTTAGACGTAGCTTTCATGCTATGTTGTAATTTGTTGTTCTATTGTAAGCAAAATAACTTCTTGTCATGCTTCTTTTTTCACAAATAATCCCTTCTTTGCTCACCAAATTAACGTTTTTACCAAGATAATTAAGATAATAACCTTGACTTCTAGAATCACTAAAATAGCCATCTGCCAACCAGCTTTCTTCCTATGCCATACCAGTTCTTCCTGCGCCAACCATCTAAACTTCCTACGACATTAATTTTCAACTACTGCGCCATATGGTGCAGTACACCTTCTTCCTGCGAAGCTTCTTAGTTTCAAGCCTAGGTAGCTTGCTCCTGTGCCTTATATGTCGGCGACGAGAATCTCCAATGCCATCCCTTAATCTCCCGCGCCATTCAGAAACTTTCGGTTTGCTTCCATCTTCCTTATCCGCTTCTCAATCTCCATTTTCATCTTTCCATCTTCGTTACATCAACCTTCTCATACGTCACACCATCTTGCGCCACCCTTTTCTATTGCGCCATTTTCGCCCTCCTGAAATGATAATCTAACATAAATGATGGCTACTTTGATTATCTTTGTAGTCAAATTGGTTGATTTGGTGATTTTCCCTCGTTTTATTCGTTCCATTTATGACATACATACTTGTGTTCCAAAAAAAAAAAGTTTCTACTAGAGGGTCATCAAATCACCTGGACTATTCGTAGTTTGTTGACGATCATCTCATCGAAAGGTTGTCATAGTGTATGGATGCATGACCATTTTATCATAATAATTTCAACAACTTGTAATAATTAGTTTCATACGTAACAAAAACATTCAAAGTTGGTAATCAAACATTCAAAAACAAACAGCAAGTTATTCCCAAAGTTAAAATAAAAACAAAGTAGAACCACCTAACTATTTCTAGTTTTAACAATACGTTTAACAACTAGCGTAATACATAATTCTCATCTTAGATTAAGATAATACATACAATACGTACAACCAATGTGGGGCTAGCCCATTGGTAGAGAGACACATGTCCCTTAGAGAGAAACCAGACAAAAAAGATTAATTTAGAATTGTTGACGTAAGTAAAGTAATAGTAGTTAGAAAAAAGAAAGTATATAATACGTACAAATATTGACACACTTCAAACTACAGGGACCAATAAGATAAATTATTCCATAAGTATTTAAAACCGGCATTTGTAAAGAATGTGGAAGACGAAGAGCGGCAATATCGGCCACTCTCGCTCATGTACTCATGTTTTCATCAACATTTTCCTCTCTTGTTTTCTCCCCCTACAAACAACAACAACCTTAACCAACAACAACAACAACACGACCGTTGTATCCTCTCTCTCTCTTTCTCCCTCTCTCTCTTCAGCGTTATGGCGGATCATAAGAGAAAGAAGAAGAGAGGGAGAAGCAAGCTCTTCAGGTCTTGCTTTCGGTCTTTCGCTGTCGATAGCGAAAGACCGATTATTAATAATAATAATAATAATAAATCAGATACCCGGGATTCTAAAATCGGACGCCTAGGAAAACCGGCTTTGATTGCAGCAACTGGATGCGGTGAAGACGCTGTTGTTGTTTCGGATGTTAATTCCGATAACCGGGTTTCCCGATTGCTTAAAGCGGTTATGGTTAGTTTTTTGTTTGCGAAACCGTTTTGTTCATTTTGGTTTGTTTTTGTTTGTTTGTTGATTGATTGATTTGTATTTGAATTATGTTGATGTACGTTTTGTTGTCATTTCTGTTGAATTTGTTAAAATTTCATTGTCTAGATTCATGAATCGTACGTTTTGTTGAAATTTTGTCTTCTAGATATGATTTATAACCAACGTTTTAAAAACCAGTCGGTTGAACCGGATGCTGGAATCTAGGTCGGCACGAATCATGCCGGTAAATTGAGGGAATGACAAAGAAGTTGTACCGTTCGTAAATTGGGTTAAACCAGTATATCGATGTCGGGTCAAAGGTTAAAATTTGGAATATTAATCTTTTATGAGCCAAAAAAATGTGTCGATTTAACTTTTTAGTAAAACCTAGCGCCCAAAAACGTACAAATAGTGAATTTTTTGATTATGGATTAACTTTTAGTATATTTTTTATTATGAAAATAGGTAGTTTTGGATTATTTTTTGAGTAAAAATTGTATTTTATGGATTTATTGGGTAATTTGTCAACCCGGTTGAACCATCCGGTATAACCTGGTTCAACTGGTTGAACCATTTCTGAGCCTATCCCGGTACGACTTAAAAACCGGTTTTTAAAACATTGTTTATAACTAATGCAGATATTCATGATTTGTGCGTTTTTAACCGACGTGTGAAGAAGATTTGATATTGAATTTCATCTTCTAGATTATCTGAATTAATGCAGATAATTATTAATTTGTGTGTTTTAAATTTTAATCAACATGTGAAGAAGATTTGAATTTGAATGATGCGGATATACGTTTTGTTGTAATATCTGTTAAACTTGTTAAAATATTAATACAGAGAATCATGATTTATTTGTTTTACATATTTGTTTTACATCTACAGGTGAAGAAGAGTAGGAGTTCATCTAAATCATCGAACGCTTCAGACATAAACGAATCGTTTATACCAATCGAAAAGACCGGAAAACAATCCGACGACAGTAACGCGTGCAGTATGCAATCAACAGACATGGAAGATACATCAAGTCGTTGTTCGAATACACTATCTTCTTCACGAACCACTAGTTGTTCCTCTTCGTCCACAAACGCCAATTCTCGATGGCTATCTGAACCAAAAACATCATCTCAAACAGATACAACAGATTCTAATAATCAAACTTCATCCAATTCATCAGCATTTCCGAAACCTAACCGAAGCAACTCCAGTTCTCAAACATGTTCTATCCTGTTACCATTATCAAAATCAAATACTCTTATTCGATCATCATCGTCACCATCGTACCATAAAGGATTATCACAATTAGATTCAGTCGATTCGAACAATGTGATGGCATCTAATCTGGATAAAGTTAAGTCTAGCGGTAACAGTTGGAATATCCGTTGGTGTTTGTTTCTTCTTTTGAGTCTTATTGTGTTGGTGGTGTACGGAAGAATATACGCTATACTTTGTACATCTATTTTGTTCTATTTAGTACCTTGTCGACGAGTGAAACGAATGAACTCAGTTGGCAACGCGAGCAGGGTGGTGGATACTGAGTCGGAGCAGTACAAGAAAAGAGTTATTATGGCTGGTTTGCTTGATAGAACACGAAATCCTCTTCGGTAGCCTTTACAGGGAAGATGTGGTTAGACTGTATGTGTATGTGTACGTGTGTACGTGTACGCATCTGTTGTATAAATTTATGAACTATAAATATTTATATTTATAGAAAAGATGAACTGTGTGATTTCTGTATTTGTTTTGCATCTGGAGATTGGAGATAAGAATTAACAAATCTGGTTGCCTTCCCTCCAGTTTCAATTACTACTTGATATGGATAAGTAAACCATCCATACTAATTTATGGGTATTTAAGTTCCACCTGTGGTGGGTCCGGGTGAGTTTTTCCCTCAATGTCTTAAGTTCGAGTTTGTGTGATTGGGGGTTCTCCTTGGAGGGTTTAAATTAGGGATCTATCGTGTGAGGAAGCTCTCTAGCACGAACCCAGTTAAAACAACGCATGTTTGAACTCCCGACATTCGCGAATATTTTTTTTTTTGAACGGCTGATATGGATAAGTAGGTTTGGAGTTTTTCATCTAGAGATTGGACATGTGTTTTTTTATGTACATTGATATTCACGTCTTATCTTATGAATATTAGTAAAAGAAAAATATTAGTAAATTTATGATGTGTAGCACAAAATTTCCCAAAAACTAAATTCTATATAATTTAACATGTTTGGGTACTCTCCGTCTACGCTGAGTACTCTTAACTCTTCAGTCGATCAATTAGAGAGCGCCTAACGACTTTTGTAACCATGGTATGGAAAAGAGGATCCTACTTAGAATGCTTTTCAAATGGGAGTTAAGATATCATGTGACTTTTCTTTTATATCTTAATCAAATATTCTAACAACCATGGGCGTAGCATAGTTCCGTCCCCCGAACTTTTTGCTCAGTAATGGAGAGTATGTTGTTTTCGGATTGAAATTTTTGGGTATATACGTTTTCGACCCACCGTTTTATAGATTTTTAGGTATATACGTTTTCGACCTCCTGGTCGGAAATCTCAAGCTTCGCCATAACAACGACAACTATACAAAATGCATGGATGAATTTTTAGAGTTGAGATCTCATGTCACTTTCCTTTTTATCTTGCATTCGTCGCATATGCATTAAAAACTTGTAACTTATGATAAAGAGTGTGGATTTTATAATCCATGTGAGAAAAAAAAATATGTATAAAATGTGCTCACGTGATTTTCAAGGTGTTTTGTTTTGTTTGACGGTTATTAGGTTATTATATATGTATTTTGGTTGTTTTATGTTTGATTGGTATGTATTAGATGTTAAAATTTAATATTCTTCTAATCATTTAAAAAGTGTTTTGGAGAAAAAGCTAAGATTATTATAATTTGATGTCAATTTGTGCCATTTATCTAAATTGTCATGTATAAAACTTTACAATGCACGAGAGCGATGTGGTTGAATAACTACAAAAGTACAAATATTGGTTGCATATTTGTTTTTTAATTGTGAAATTTAAACATAATAGGCGTAACAATCGTTCAAAGGTTTAATTCAATAGGGTTCACGTCGGTAGACAATTGAGTGAATGAGCTCATTACAAAAATTGGGTAATTTGTATAAGAATTGGGTTTATTACCGTGCCAAAAACGTCTTGTAGGGAATAAAGTCTATCAAACGTCTTGTAGGGAACAAAGTCTATTAATGTGATGTTAGAAACAATAATGCTTAATAATTCATTTGGTAATTTACTTCAATTTAGTCAATGTGGGGGTAGCATATCAGGTAAAGGAATATGTCTTTTGGAGAAATTTTAGGTTTAATCATAGAAAATTGTGAATAATGCAGAATTATTGGTGTAATGAAGTAGAAACAAGCATTGTCATTAAAAAAAAGGAAAAATTACAAGTTTTGTCATTTATCTATATACCCCTTTTCAGGCAGTGTTATTTTCAAAGAATTTTGACAGGTTTTGCAATTTATAGAGAAGTTTGTTGCAAGTTACGTCATTTGAGCATAACCCAGTTAAATTTTTCTGTTAAATGGACCCCATATAAGGGCAAAATAATATTTTACCCTTTTAATATTAAAATATAAAACAGAAAAACATTATATATGTGATCCCTTTCATTTTCTTCTTCACCACTCACCCTCTCCCTCTCTCTCTTACAATTTGCCACCACCACCATCAAGCACCTTCGTTTTCACACCCCTATTTTTCCACGTGTCACCGGTGGGCCCGGTGGGGAGTACCGTGACGTAGTTGATATCATCATAGTCAAACAACACAAATTTAAATGCACAGCGGAAGCAAAAGATAAATATATTACAATCCGATATGAAGTAATATCCAAGTATTACAAACGGAAAGTAAAAGATCCACAGGCGGATCGTAATAAAGTAAAACATTGTTCAACAGACTTCAGGCATCCTAAGCTTGCGTGACCTTTATTGATGCTAAGGAGTGACCAGCCTATTACGCGTAGTACCTACACTTATCCTTTTTGGAAAATACGTCAGTTTACACTGGTAAATACAATTTAACTGACTCATTTTGAAAATGTTTTAAAAATTGATTAGAATGCCCGCGGCACAAAACTTTTTATAACTTGGGATAATTATTTGCTTATAATCTTGTAAAAGAATTACATGTCTGTTATGCGTTCAGTTGCCCGGGTTGTACCGGGTTAAAGATTAATAGACACACTGTAACACCTCGAAATTTTGTGTCCAATAATGTGTTGACACGTGTCATGAGTTACACGTGGTATTAAATACTAAATAAAGGACTAAAGTTGACAAACCTTGAAAGTATGTAAATTCGAGGGTTAAAAATGTCAACGAGGGGTAAATATACTGTATAGTAACCCTAAATGATGCTCGTACCTTCAAACGAATAAATCATGGATCGTACGGAGCGAAACGCGGAAGAAAGTGAGAGATTACAAACTACAGGGGGTCAAATGTGTCAACATGTTTAATTTATACCTCTGAGTGACCCTTTGACGAACCCAAGACTTTGTAACGGTAAAATACGCTCACTAGAATATACGATATAAATTCCGCGAAGTTCCGTCTTAAAACGAGAAAGTTATGATCAAATTCGTATGCAAAGGGTTAAAAGCGTCAACAATAAAAGTTAAGGCTTTTCCGATAGTAATTAAACTAACCGGGGACTTAACAATGCGGGTAAAAGTCACGAGGCCCTTAATTGTAAATAATCGAGGGCCAAATCGCAAAGTTACTGTGACAACCCGAACTTTCAAGGTTTTTCCCTTACACAATACTTGTTTACACTACTGTCCTTGTACTTTGTTTGGGGTTATAACTGGTGTATTTTGTACATGGTTTAGGTGATCTATGTTGGTATATAATTCTTGTGTGTGGGATTATTAATAGGTCTTGTAAACTACCACTAACCTGTGTTTAACATAACAAAGGAATCAAACATTTAATCTTGACGAAACTTAGAGTTTCGCCGACCACACCGCACAACGAAACATGGAGTTTCGCCGTCCACACTGCATGACGAAACACAGTCGTTGGGTCAGTGAGCATTCGGCCCAAAGGCGGCCCAGTACAATCTTTGACTTATATCATTCGTAACCGTCCCATGTTAGCAAATAAAAACTTAACGCAAACCCTAGTTCTTTCTTTCTATGAACTGACGGCAATCATCACCATCTTCGAATCATTTCGAATCATTCTGATCCTTTGTTATCTCGGTCAGTAAAATCAGTCGTTACTTGTCTTATTATTTGTTGATTACTGAAAGTGAAGTCAATTAGATAAGAACACTTCATTATTATCGGCCATTGTGTTTGTAATTGTATACTATTGTCAGTAAACATGTGACCATTATATGTGCCTTTAGATTAAATATAGCATGCTTAGGGCTCTCATTTATCAATGTTTAGGGTTCCAATGTAAACCGAATGATAACTGGATGTGATATGTTAATATGTGTGATCTGTTTGATGTATATATATATATCACGTGAATGAACTGACAGTCCACTACAAAAAATCCAACTAATAGTAGCATGAAAGAAAGATAAGTGGTCGGCCATTGTTGTATGTTGTAATAATAGTAATGATGCTGGGAATTAATGAATTATGATTAGGGATCATGTGAGGCTCTGAGTGTTATTTTGTTTGAGAATTACTATGATAATGACAACATAGATAAATCTAATTTCATGCGATAATGGTTGTCATCGGTCATAGGGGGGTTGCGATGATTAGGGTTCTGGTGTGCGTGGTTATCTGTTATGAGACAAAGCCTCATGATCGACGAAACCCCATAAGGATTCGTCACATGTTTGACGACGAAACACTCCAACCCTCACAGACCAAACATGCAAGGTTTCGTCGAAGAACTTCACGTGAACAGTAAGTATCGGTGTGTGATCATTTTTGTAGATGAAACCCTATAACTGCATGTATTATAGTGAATGAATATGTTATGATGTTACGGGTTGGTAATGTTGATTATGATCAAGTGCATGAGTATTACGTTTGACTTTACATTATTCTTTGATGCATACGTTTGAACGGAGGTTTGTGAATGGATGTATGTGGTTGCTTCGTAATGATGGGAAATTAGTGTTTGAAGTTCATACCCTTATGACATTGTATATATGCATATGTATGAATCTCGTGAATGTAAACTGATCACATATACATGCATATCGTAGGCTTTGACTGAGTTTGTGTGCATGCTAGTAACAAATTATACCGAGCAAACCAAGGTGAGTTCACTACATTCGAGCATGCGTCCCAGTGGTTGGGGACAGTCAGTGGGTATTCCATGGGGGGAATATGGCTTTGGGTAAAAACGAGTATATTGGTTAATGATCTCACCTATCATCTGTTGTAAGTCCCTCATCGGGTATTAGTTAGTAGCGCTACTTAGGTTTGGCACCCTCACCCCGTGCCTGTAGAGGACGGAGGTGAACTAATGACCCAGTCTGGCCCAGTACTAGATAGGAGTACGTGGGAAGGGCAGTCGTGTATTTCAGGAGCCGTCATTGTTCGGAAATGAGATATTAACAATATTACTTGCATTGGTTATTGAACTGTTTTATACACATATTTGGTAACTAAACTCGGTAACAAAACTTGAACTCACCAGCGTCGTCTGACACACTTGTCTGCATGCTTGCAGGTCGTTAGGTTGCTTGTCAAGGACTTGCTATCTGGGAGCGCTGGAGTAGTCATGGATCGAAGCTCTTGGTTATAACTATCATGTTACTTTTCCTTGAACATTATTATGAAACAGTCATTCAACATTTTACTATATGCTTCCGCTACGCAACTTTATTGATTGAATAATTATGTTGACAAGTTTATTTGACGATTAATGATATGTTTTTATTAAACACAATGCATGGTTCAATGTGATTGGTGGCTCAAATCCTGATACGTCACATGCCCCGCGGCGTTCCCGCAGGTGGTATTTTAGGGGTGTGACAGTTTGGTATCAGAGCCACTGGTTATAGTGAACTAGGTTTTAAAACATATTATAAAACCAGACTATAACCGAATACCTCCGAAGATACGATCATGACACTCAGCTCCAGATTGCAAGGTTCGTTTTCCGTTTAGTTTGTGCATTACTTGCTTAGTAGTCACACACTCACAACTTGCATGAGATGACACACTAGATATTATGGTGACTTGATAGTGTGACACTACTTTTCAACTTATGTGAATCATAACTGTACGATACTTATGTGGTGTTATTTGAACGGGGGAAACTTCTGGCGCAAGCTAAGAGGCACTGAAATAAGCATGCAAATTACCTTATTATTATGGGTGCACACTTAATAATAAAGTGAGGTGCATGCAAGTCCCAGTGAGGCTTAACGAGCGCGAGGGGGGTTCCGCTCTATTATGTGTAAACTTGGTAGTATATAGACATCGGTGTGATACTTGACTTTCATCCTATTTTGACTCCTAAATCGGTTCATTACCATATATAGAATCATGAGTGGACGAGGACACGGACGTGGTAACATCAACATGACTCAAGCTGAGTTGACCGATCTGATAAACACACGTGTGGCTGAGGCCCTGGCAGCCTACCAAGCTGGTCAGCCAGCGCAACACTAAAACAACCAGTCTGCTTGCACGTTTAAGACATTTATGGACTGTAAGCCCCAGACCTTCACTGGGACTGAAGGGGCTGCGGGACTCTTACGATGGTTCGAGAAGGCTGAATCGGTATTTGACATGTGTAACTGTCCTGCTGGGGACAGGGTGAAATACACTACGGGCACGCTTGCAGACGGTGCTCTAACATGGTGGAATACCCAGGTTCAGATGTTGGGTATCGAGATGGCAAATGCTACTACCTGGGATGACTTCAAGGAGCTAATGAGGGTGGAGTACTGCCCTCGGGATGAGATCTAGAAGCTGGAGAATGAGTACTACAATCTGAAAATGCAAGGATCGGAAATCGAAGCATACACGAGGAGGTTTAATGACTTAGCAACCTTGTGCCCTAACCTGTCTCGGCCGCCACCTCGTCGAATCGAATTGTATCTCAAGGGCTTAGCCCCAGCTGTCAAGGGGTATGTCACTGCTGCAAACCTAGACAATTTACCTCGTATTGTTCGTCTGGCACACAAGATTACTGATCAGGAGGTCGAAAGTGGCAATTTGCCGCCACGTGTCTCAGCTATTACCTCAACTGCCACCGCCACCACGCCTGCCAGTGACAATAAGCGCAAGTGGAATGACACCGATAAAGCAACTAGTGCAAGCCAACCCCAGAAAAGGCCTGAAACCAGCAACAACCGTAGTTTCAGTCAGTCTTCATCAGTTAATCAAGGTTCGGGCGGCAGCCATAATCAGGGTACTTATGTCGGAAAGAAGCCACAGTGCAGCAAGTGTGGCTATCATCACTATGGGCAGCGTGTCCGGGCTTGTCGTAGATGCGGGAAAGTGGGCCACAAGGCCAAAGACTATAGAGCCCCACAGCCAAAGCAGCAGCAACAGCAAAACCAACAGTATCCACGTCCGCAAAGGCAACAACCCCAACAGAACCAAGGCTTTAAGAAGGGATGTTATCAGTGTGGGGATGAGGGCCACTTTAAGCGGGATTGCCCTCAGTTGAACCAGAACGCAAACGGCAATAACCGCCAGAATAACAAAAACAATGCTGGAAATAACAACAACAATGATGGCGATAACGGGGGCAGCGGTGCTCGTGGTAGGGTGTTCACGATCGGGGCTGGGGATGCTAGGAACGACGGCAATGTCGTGACTGGTACGTTCTCTGTAAACAATCTTGTTTCTTCTGTGTTATTTGATTCCGGTGCCGATTGGAGTTATGTGTCCCTAGAGATTAGTTAGAAACTAGGGTCAACCCCCACACCTTTAGAGGTTAAGCAAGTAGTAGAACTGGTTGATGGTAAAACGATAGAAGTTTCGCATGTCCATTCTGGGTGTAAACTAGACCTCATGGGTCAAATATTTGATATTGACCTTCTTCCTGTTACCCTCGGTAGTGTTGATATAGTGGTAGGCATGGATTGGCTGTCTAAGTACCAAGCGGAGATTTTGTGTAGGGAAAAGATTGTTCGAGTTCCTCTCCCTGATGGAGAGTCGCTATCAGTTCAAGGGCATCGTAGTGGGACGATAGTCGGTATCATCTCGGCTATGCATGCGCAGAAGTGTCTACAAAAAAAAGGGGTATCTTGCAATGCTAGCGTTAGTTACTAATGCTCAGCCTGAAGAGAGAAAGATCGAGGATCAACCAGTAGTACGAGAATTCGCTGAGGTATTTCCTGAGGAACTTCCAGGTTTACCTCCTCACCGTCAAGTGGAATTTTAGATTGATCTTACACCGGGGGCAGCTCCAATTACTCGAGTTCCTTACCGGTTAGCACCTGGAGAATTACAAGAACTGTCTAACCAGCTGCAAGAATTATTGGACAGAGGTTTTATTCGACCCAGTTCTTCGCCATGGGGAGCCCCAGTTCTGTTGGTAAAGAAGAAAGATGGGTCATTTCGCATGTGCATTGATTATCGGGAGCTCAACAAGGTAACCGTTAAGAACCGTTACCCGTTGCCACGCATCGACGACTTGTTTGACCAATTGCAAGGGTCAAGTGTCTATTCGAAAATCGACTTAAGATCGGGCTATCATCAGGTAAGAGTCCGAGAGGAGGATGTTCCGAAAACGGCTTTTCGAACACGCTATGGGCACTACGAGTTTTTGGTTATGCCGTTTGGATTGATGAATGCACCAGCGGTCTTCATGGATCTCATGAACCGCGTGTGTAAGCTGTATCTCGACGATTTCGTTATAGAATTCATTGAGGACATCTTGGTCTACTCGAAGAACAAGGAAGACCACGAGCGTCACCTACGCCTTATCTTGGAACTTTTGAGAAAGGAGCATCGATTCAGGGTCTTGGTTGTGTGTTGATGCAACGCGAGAAGGCGATAGCCTATGCCTCGCGACAGTTGAAGGTTCACGAGAAAACTACACAACACACAACTTGGAGTTAGGAGCTGTAGTATTTGCGTTGAAGATCTGGAGGCACTATCTGTACGGTACCAAATGCACCATCTACACCGACCATAGGAGCCTTCAGCATATCTTCGACCAGAAGGAATTGGATATGTGACAACGACGATAGGTTGAGCTAGTGAATGATTATAAATGTGCCATCAAGTATCATCCGGGCAAGGCGAACGTCGTAGCTGACGCCCTCAGCCGAAAGAATAATGCACCTAGGCGTGTGCGAGCATTGCAGCTCACGATTCAGTCCAATCTTCCTTCCCAGATAAGAGACGCTCAAGTAGAAGCGTTGAAACCAGAAAACGTTCGGACTGAAGCTTTACGCGGCTCGAGGCAACGGTTGGAACAAAAGGGAGGCGGTGCCTACTACGTAGCCGGACGCATCTGGGTTCCAGTCTATGGCAAATTACGGGAACTTGTGATGGAGGAAGCTCATAAGTCTCGTTACTCAGTGCATCCTGGTTCAGATAAGATGTACCACGACATAAAGACTACCTATTGGTGGCCTAGCATGAAGGCTCACATAGCAACCTACGTTGGCAAATGTTTGACTTGTGCCAAAGTCAAGGCAGAGCATCAGAAGCCCTCGGGTCTACTGCAGTAGCCAGAAATACCCACGTGGAAGTGGGAGCAGATCGCCATGGACTTCGTTACAGGGTTACCTAAAACTCAAGCTGGGAATGATACTATTTGGATGATTGTTGACCGTCTCACGAAATCAGCGCATTTTATGGCAATCAAGGAAACAAACAAGTTTCCACAACTGGCAGCGATTTATCTTAAGGAAGTAGTATCTAGGCACGGGGTGCCAACTTCTATCATCTCGGATCGGAATCCGCGTTTCACTTCGGAATTATGGCAGTCAATGCATAAATCGTTTGGTTCACAGCTCGATATGAGTGTCGCTTACCACCCACAGACGGATGGTCAGAGCGAACGCACCATTCAGACACTTGAAGACATGCTGCGGGCGTGTGTAATTGATTTTGGGAAAGGATGGGAGAAGCACTTACCGTTGATAGAGTTCTCCTACAAC
This sequence comes from Helianthus annuus, assembly GCF_002127325.2. Taxonomy (NCBI): domain Eukaryota; kingdom Viridiplantae; phylum Streptophyta; class Magnoliopsida; order Asterales; family Asteraceae; genus Helianthus; species Helianthus annuus. The sequence goes on from NC_035443.2 coordinate 26,265,073, forward strand.
AATAGCTACCACACTAGTATCCAGGTGGCTCCATCCGAAGCATTGTACGGGCGGAAATGTCGTACTCCTCTCTGTTGGGCTGAAGTGGGCGACAGTCAGATTACAGGCCCTGTGCTTGTACTTGAAACGTCAGAAAGGATTGTTCAAATCCGAAACCGTATGGCTGCAGCGCGCGATCGCCAGAAAAGTTACACCGACAAGCGTAGGAAACCCTTGGAGTTTGAAGTTGATGATCGAGTCATGTTAAAGGTCTCACCCTGGAAGGGTGTGGTGCGTTTTGGGAAGCGCGGCAAACTAAACCCTCATTATGTAGGGCCATTCAAAATTCTGGAACGAATTGGAAAGGTGGCCTACAGGTTGGAATTACCTACTGAGTTGGTTAACGTTCATGACGTGTTCCACGTGCCTCAGTTAAAGAAGTGTTTGGCAGATGAAATACTAGTAATCCCATTCCAAGAGCTAAAGATAGACGACAAGTTGCAGGTTGTCCGTAAGCACAGCCGTATTCCAATCGTGAGAGTTCGCTGAAACTCAAGACGTGGTCCGGAATTCACGTGGGAACGCGAGGATCAGATGAAGCTTAAGTACCCACATTTATTCCCAAAGGACAAGACGAAGCTCGACAAATCTAAACCTAGTTCAACTAGTGAATTTCGGGACGAAATATCCATTCAAGTTGGGGATGATGTGGCACCCACGGAAAATGCTCAGTCACTCTGATCTAGCATCGTACTGTTTTGGGTTACTTGTCAAATTTCGGGACGAAATTTCTTTCAAGTTGGGGATGATGTGACAACCCGAACTTTCAAGGTTTTTCCCTTACACAATACTTGTTTACACTATTGTCCTTGTACTTTGTTTGGGGTTATAACTGGTGTATTTTGTACATGGTTTAGGTGATCTATGTTGGTATATAATTCTTGTGTGTGGGATTATTAATAGGTCTTGTAAACTACCACTAACCTGTGTTTAACATAACAAAGGAATCAAACATTTAATCTTGACGAAACTTAGAGTTTCGCCGACCACACCGCACAACGAAACATGGAGTTTCGCCGTCCACACTGCATGACGAAACACAGTCGTTGGGTCAGTGAGCATTCGGCCCAAAGGCGGCCCAGCACAATCTTTGACTTATATCATTCGTAACCGTCCCATGTTAGCAAATAAAAACTTAACGCAAACCCTAGTTCTTTCTTTCTATGAACTGACGGCAATCATCACCATCTTCGAATCATTTCGAATCATTCTGATCCTTTGTTATCTCGGTCAGTAAAATCAGTCGTTACTTGTCTTATTATTTGTTGATTACTGAAAGTGAAGTCAATTAGATAAGAACACTTCATTATTATCGGCCATTGTGTTTGTAATTGTATACTATTGTCAGTAAACATGTGACCATTATATGTGCCTTTAGATTAAATATAGCATGCTTAGGGCTCTCATTTATCAATGTTTAGGGTTCCAATGTAAACCGAATGATAACTGGATGTGATATGTTAATATGTGTGATCTGTTTGATGTATATATATATCACGTGAATGAACTGACAGTCCACTACAAAAAATCCAACTAATAGTAGCATGAAAGAAAGATAAGTGGTCGGCCATTGTTGTATGTTGTAATAATAGTAATGATGCTGGGAATTAATGAATTATGATTAGGGATCATGTGAGGCTCTGAGTGTTATTTTGTTTGAGAATTACTATGATAATGACAACATAGATAAATCTAATTTCATGCGATAATGGTTGTCATCGGTCATAGGGGGGTTGCGATGATTAGGGTTCTGGTGTGCGTGGTTATCTGTTATGAGACAAAGCCTCATGATCGACGAAACCCCATAAGGATTCGTCACATGTTTGACGACGAAACACTCCAACCCTCACAGACCAAACATGCAAGGTTTCGTCGAAGAACTTCACGTGAACAGTAAGTATCGGTGTGTGATCATTTTTGTAGATGAAACCCTATAACTGCATGTATTATAGTGAATGAATATGTTATGATGTTACGGGTTGGTAATGTTGATTATGATCAAGTGCATGAGTATTACGTTTGACTTTACATTATTCTTTGATGCATACGTTTGAACGGAGGTTTGTGAATGGATGTATGTGGTTGCTTCGTAATGATGGGAAATTAGTGTTTGAAGTTCATACCCTTATGACATTGTATATATGCATATGTATGAATCTCGTGAATGTAAACTGATCACATATACATGCATATCGTAGGCTTTGACTGAGTTTGTGTGCATGCTAGTAACAAATTATACCGAGCAAACCAAGGTGAGTTCACTACATTCGAGCATGCGTCCCAGTGGTTGGGGACAGTCAGTGGGTATTCCATGGGGGGAATATGGCTTTGGGTAAAAACGAGTATATTGGTTAATGATCTCACCTATCATCTGTTGTAAGTCCCTCATCGGGTATTAGTTAGTAGCGCTACTTAGGTTTGGCACCCTCACCCCGTGCCTGTAGAGGACGGAGGTGAACTAATGACCCAGTCTGGCCCAGTACTAGATAGGAGTACGTGGGAAGGGCAGTCGTGTATTTCAGGAGCCGTCATTGTTCGGAAATGAGATATTAACAATATTACTTGCATTGGTTATTGAACTGTTTTATACACATATTTGGTAACTAAACTCGGTAACAAAACTTGAACTCACCAGCGTCGTCTGACACACTTGTCTGCATGCTTGCAGGTCGTTAGGTTGCTTGTCAAGGACTTGCTATCTGGGAGCGCTGGAGTAGTCATGGATCGAAGCTCTTGGTTATAACTATCATGTTACTTTTCCTTGAACATTATTATGAAACAGTCATTCAACATTTTACTATATGCTTCCGCTACGCAACTTTATTGATTGAATAATTATGTTGACAAGTTTATTTGACGATTAATGATATGTTTTTATTAAACACAATGCATGGTTCAATGTGATTGGTGGCTCAAATCCTGATACGTCACATGCCCCGCGGCGTTCCCGCAGGTGGTATTTTGGGGGTGTGACAGTTACCCCTTCGAAACCGAAAGGTCAGGCTAATCATGACAAAAGATTTGAAAATCTTGAAATTCAGGCCTCAGGCGGCCCGCGTTAGTGAAACAAGGAAGTTGAGGCGGGCCGCGAGCCATTTGAAGATACGTTTACTGACTTAAGGATTCAGGCGGCCCGCGTCTGAGTTGCTTGATCCTTAAAGCGGGCCGCGTACGACCTGCAGATGCAGAAAGTTTGGACAGATTCAATGTTTGAGCTTGGAAACGATCATTGATGCATTAATTGAAGCATGGGCGCCCCCTACATGTCCCCTAGTACTCAGGGACACCTGCTGATCATCCATGAGCAATCATAGGTTGAGTTGTAATGATCTTGAGCTAAATTTTTCACTATAAAAGGCAAGGTAGTGTTCCATTGTTCAACACACCTCAAACCTGCCTTCTTGATCATTTCTGAAGCTCTCAAGCATTCTTCTAACATCACTAGTCGTGCACCAAGCTTCTGTAAGTATCCCTACCCTTTTGTGGCTTAGTTTTTGCATAGTTTAGCTTAAAAGTCAATCCATCATAATTAACGATTGACTTTGCGATAAATCACAAATGGTCCAGTGGTTTGTCGAATCAAAGGTAGTTATACGTTGGTAATCATGTGGGCTTTAAACCCCTAAAAGGGCACCCTCTGATTCCCACTCTAACTAGTCCGAATGTCGAGTCAAACGTGCTTAGAAAAAGTCAACAGAAATGCTATTTTGCGATTTAATGCATAATCAGTAATGTAGATGGTGTGTAACCTGTTTTAACACTCATAAAACATGATAATAAGTATATTAACTAGTCTAAGCTTGTTTGATCCGACCATTTACTGTTTTGACCCGGTTCGGAGCCGAAAGTCGCAAAACTTTGACTTTTGCTTTGACTTCAGTTCTGACCCGTTAAATTATGATTTAGATATGCCTTAGGACTCTCTTAGGACCAGGTTACATGATGGTATAACCCTCTGTGACCGGTTCGTTGTTTGTCCGAGTCTTTTACACCTTTCCGTTAAATGCTTAAAAGTTGACCGTAACGCCCTTTTTAATTTAAAACGAGAATTACGGACATGTGAAAGGACCATAACCTTGGTTACTGATTTCTAAGCATGTCCCTAAAATCTCACGTCAATCCGAGGTCCAGAATAGGAGTTATGCTAAATAGCACAAATTACGGAAACTTTAGTAATTAAATGGCGCAATTAGCATAACGCCTATCTAAACCCAGATTACGACACCAAACCTTTTACACACTGATGTAAAATAATATTTTGGGATTTTTAAAGATTTTTAATTATTTTTTTACCTGCTCATAACCTGCGGTTATGGCAACGGTTCGGTAAATACCGAATATACCCTTTTCGGCCATAACTTGAGTTCTACAAGGTCTTTTGACCCGATTCCAGTTGCTACTGATTTTAAATAATAAATAAAGTATTTTGGACTTCATAAACTATTCGGGAAACTCAGATTTCCTGTAGAACTCAGAAACCTCCTTTATAATCTTTAAAAAGACCGAAATACCCTTACGGGGCATAATATGAACTTAAACTCGTTACGGGCATTATGGAAGGTATCCTACTGATACCACAACCTCCTTAAAGAATATTGACTTAGGAAACCAGTGTAGGACTCTTACGGTTACCCGTTACGCCTTTTGCGCGCATGGTTCGGCTTATGTAACTAGTTTACATAAACTAGCCGAAACGGGTCAAACCATATTGTTTTGACCCCAAAATCCAGAGTGTGGTTATTATACCCATATAAAACAAGTCTTCAAACTTGTTGGGTCTAAATCACATTCCATTCCCGGTTTTCGCCTTTCACGCGATTAAACCGTAACTATCCTTTGAAACTGACCGGTCTAAGCTACGACTAAATTAAAGACCCGTTAGGATTCTAATAGGTTATTTTAAACCTTCGTTCCAGAATAGGAGACCAGTAAAATCTATTTGCAATTTATTCGATTAAGTATTTATACTTGCAAAGGTAAATACTTTTATCTTATTTTCCGTTATACGGGCTTGGGTTACGGTATTTAAAATACCGCTTGGTCGGGCAATTGACCCCAACTCATTAGCAGTTGGGTATTATCAATGTGACCCGTTTAAAAATTGTTTTGTTGGCTTTACGCCTTTAGGAGCTTAATGACCATGTCCCGGATATCCTTGGCAACATTTTACGAAATGGCCACGACCTTGACATCCGGGTGTAGGCGTACACCCGGCATTATGTCCATAACTATAAAGGTATAGCCGTTGGTTTTCCCGCCACGGTTTTATGCTATGTGGTGTGTCTATTAAACTTTAACCCGGCACGACCCGGGCGACCGAATGCATAGTAAACATGTAATTCTTTACAAGATTTAAATTATGAATTATCCCAAGTTATAAAGAGTTTGTGCCTTGTGCATTCAAATCAATTTTATTAAACATTTTACAAAAGTGTCGGTTGAATGTATTTACCAGTGTAAACTGACGTATTTTCCCAAAAAGACTAAATGCAGGTACTAAGCGTAATTGGCTGGATATTTCTCCTTAGCATCAATAAAGAGTCTCGCAAGCTTAAGATGCCTACGTCTGTTGAACAATCATTTTTATCTTATTATTGATCCCCTGTGGATTTTATTTCAACAATGGTGATACTTTGATATTACAATAAATGTTGAAATATATTTATCTTTATGCTTCCGTTGTGCATTCATATATTGTGTGGTTTGACTATATTGTTGCCAACTACGTCACGGTAATCCCCCACCGGGCCCACCGGTGAGACACGTGGAAATCGGGGTGTGACAGGTTGGTATCAGAGCCAACGTTGAGTGAATTAAACACTATCCTTAAGTGTTTAATCTCAATGACACAATTGCACATACTTGAGTCTAGACAAGAACATAGGACAAATTCGAATTGTTATTCCCGTTTGTCTTTCTATTGTTTATTGTGATTTAAAGTTTTGAAAGCAGGAAATATGCCACCTGCAATTAGACGAGGAAGAGGAGGAAGAGGCAAAGGCCGATCACTACTCACAATGATCACGAGGCCGGACCTTCGAACATGCGAGCTCCTTCGAGTACAAGGAGTGAGGAACCACAGAGACGTAGAAGGAACCTCTTTGAACCTGCTAGACATTCTACCTCGCACAGTTCAACACCTTCATACCGTCATTCTTTTGGGCCAAACTCAGAAAATGAACCCAATAACCCTCAACCTTCGTTTATACCTCTCTAGCGATCTGCTTCGCACCGTTCTTATGGCGATCCTTCTCCTTTCTTCGTAGGACAATTCAACCCAGCGGATTATGTCCAAGAACCAATAGGTTATAACCCTTTGGGACCAGAGGATCACTTCTCTGAAGATAACGCGGTAGATATGGATGAAGACACAGATCCCATAGAACCTGCAAGGGGTACTCCCAATCATCCAATCGAGATCTCTGATGGGTCATCCTTTCATGGAACACCTTATCAAGGTCCTGACAGTTATCAGACGAGGTTTGACCAATGTAATTGGTACTTCACACCTTCTCATCATTTCTCGCCTCATGACCAACAGCAGCAACAAAATCCTTCTGAGGATTCCTGGTTCGTGGCAGTTACGCCTCCACCGCCACCAGCTCAACCAGTAATTCCAGATCCGCCAAGGCGTAGGAGATCAGGTGCGCGGATGTCCACCCGAGGAGGGCAATTCCATTTCAGCACCCCTCGCCACTCGAGTGCGAGTCACTTTCCGTCAGTGCCTGAAGAACCACAATTAGGGGAACCTTCGGGTCACCCTGCACAGGTGAATTCTGCACCAGTTGCACCACCTCCGCCACCTTTCGGCTATGATAATCCGATACCAGCGTACGGCGGCTCCACCGCATACAATCCGTTTGAGCAGCCGACTCACACGCACTACAACTATAACTATGATGCCGATCCATACGTGGTAGCGGCTAATTACAACGCCCTCCATGGAACCTCTTGGAGACCAGATTACTCAGCTCATGGGTATCCAATACCTCCTAGACCTCCGGTTCAGCAACCGTCGCAGCAGCCACGTTTTTCTCCACCGGAGCAAGAAGAAATCCTCCACCGTCTAAACCGAGTGGAACGAGACTTCGAACAAGAACGTAAGAGTAATCGTGGATTCCTCAAGGGCCTAGCAAACCTACTGAAAGGGAGGAAGAAACGAGATCATTAGTCTCCTTATGTATTGTTGTATTTACAATTTAGTCCCTGCGTGGACATTTATCGTGTTTTAGTCCCTGCGTGGACAACTGCAATTCAGTCCCTACGTGGACTTATCTTTTAGTCCCTACGAGGACATCTATCTTTGTATTTGGTCCCTGCGTGGACTTGTTTTCTGTAAAACTCTGCGTAGGTATTTATTGATTTAAAAAGTCCCGTTTAGGGCAGCGTGTAATCATTATTATAATTAATGGAATGTTATGTTATAAATTTCATTTTTGTACTATATATGAAATAAATCAAAAATCATTCCCTTTTAAATTAATTTGCCTAAATAAAGAATCTTAATGGTGAAACCTAGCCTGGTGTCGGTATAAGACCCGACCAAGATGGTAAGACCTGATTAAAAGATTCAGATTCCCTGTTAACCTCTATAAACATGTTAACGTTCTTGGCAGATGTGATTCATTAAAATCGCACGCGTCATTCTTATATAAGAATCCTTTTAAGGATTCCAAAGCCCAAATTAATGATTTGTAAATCATGAGTTAAATCGTCAATAAAGATGATCATTTATTAAACATCCATTATCGATGTAGTGCCTATGGGCCAAACTATTTAAACATCCATTAGTGATGTAATGCCTACGGGCCACATTTATTGTCATATAAGACAAAAGGCAGAGGTAGTCTATGACTCCCTGTCAGAAAAGGTAAAAGGACTACGTTTCAAACCTTCATGCCTTGATTCTCTGTAATCCCGACTTATATTATAAAACGTCCTTATGACTAGGCTTCTGTGCCACTAACAATATTATTTGTAAATAGGATAAGTTATATTCAAATCCTAAATAAAAGTGAGTAACAAATTAACCAGATATGGTCTATGTTTACCATGGTTAATGAATTGCCATAAAAGAAAATTCCATAATAAACTCCTAAATAAAACTTTGTCATTATCTTCTGTAGCAGATTCAAGTTACAATGGCTGATCCCAATGAAGTGAATAGACATTCAAAAGAAGATGAAAATGATAACGCCCATGTGACAACTCGAACTTTCGACTTTCACTTTCGTATTTATTGCACGCTGACTTTGACCGTTGACTTTGACTGTGTAGTTTTTGACTGGTTTGACTTGTAATGTACATATTGTGTTATGACAAACGTATGGTATTGCATGCTTATGTGGTTGATATTATAATATGGAACTTGTTATGAGACTTAGAATTTTTAAGCCATGTATAGGCCCGACGAAACAACACTATGATTCGCCAATAACAGCTCGACGAAACAGGAGCATGATTCGTCAACCCATTCTCGACGAAACAGAATCTGTTTCGCCGAGCCCAGTTTCGCCAAAGCCCATTAAGGGCCCAGAACACATAAACGCGTATAAGTTACACGGAACATTTACTTCGTCACACTTTCACCAAGAACCGAAACCCTAGAGCTTTTCTGTGTGACGGCAGTTTAAATTCTCGAAGCCTTCCTTGGCTCTCAATCCATCGTTCTTTTATCACGGTTAGTGTGATTAGTCTTGTGATTGTTCTTGTATGATTATGTGATGATCTTGTCCTTGTAAATCTGAACAGGAAATCGAGTAGAGTTGTAGTAATGTTCATGTGTTAGATTATTGTATTGATGGATGATTTAGATGGTACGATGTTGTGAACTGTCATGTGTCAATGTATAACCGATTGACATATACAAATCATTGAACTGTTAGGGTTGTGGTTGAACCGAATGATGACATGATCCCGGTTTCATTGATGGTTCGATAGTGATGTATACAGATTAATGATTAGCAACATAAGGCTCAGTATGATGAATTATGATTGTATGATTGATTCATGATGATTTCTGTGATTGAACGATTTCTGTATGATGATGAGGATTCTGTTTGATGTTGATGATCGATAATGTTCATGACGGCTGAGTATATGATTAGGGTTTATGTGTTTAATCATGTAACTGTTGTACGTCTTTGACGTAACTGATGTTGACGTAACTGACTTGTCCACGAAACAGAATACTCGGCGAAACAGAATGTGTTTCGCCAAGGGTTATCGACGAAATAGAATTGTGTTTCGCCATAGGATGATTGACGAAACAGAATGTGTTTCGCCAATATGTGTTTCGCCAATCTGTGTTTCGCCAACTTGAATAATTTGCACAGTAACCTAGTTAGACTCTGTTAGAAGTTAACTGCATTAACTAACTGCTGTTAAGTGATGTGCATGACTTATGTGATAGCGGTTACATGCGAGTACTTCTATGATTATACCTATACGTGAACAACTTGGATATAAACTGATTATGCATACGTACGTATTTAGGACGTGATTGATTTACTTTGAGCACATACTTAGCATACCGAGCAAACCCAAGGTGAGTTCACACAGCCAGGGCATGGGGTTCCCGGGTGGGAATGGGATTGGATGACTTATTGTATATACTCAGATGATAGAACCCAACGATAAGATACGACTAGACTAGTAACACTTATTGAACTGATCTTCGAACACCTGCCAAGGGTTGGCCGCGATATTATGACTGACTTCGCACACCTGCCTTAGGAAGGCCGCGAACTGAACTTACTAATCTTCGCATACCTGCCTGGGAGGCCGCGATACAAATAAACCTAGTCTAGAATACTTGGGAAATTTCCCCTAATCTTCGCATACCTGCCTGGGAGGCCGCGATACGAACTAATACGTGAATAACGAACGAACATACTGATACACGTACTATTACAACTTACTATTACTGAACTTTACACTGTGAACTCGCTCAACTAGTTGTTGACTCTCTGCTGCATGCCTTGCAGGACCTTAGGTACTTATGGAGCTTGCACAAGGAGGAGCGGGTCGTTGTGGGATACGGATCGTAGACGTTATGATAAACAATTGAACTTATAACTTTACTTTGGGTTTTCATATTATGCTTCCGCTACTTAATTTACGTTTTGTTGAACATCAATCATGTCGTGATGAATTACATTAACTACTTTTAATATTAGATGCTATGTTCGATATGATTGGTGGCTTGATCCTGGTCATGTCACGCCTCCAAGCGGTGGTACTCCGCGTAGTGGATTTTGGGGGTGTGACAGCCCAAATTCATATCACGGGCGCGGAATTGAAAGCTCTAGTCGACGGTGCTGTTAAGGCAGCCTTGGATCGACAATACGAAGAGTACACCGAGTCCCGGAGCAGAACCATATCCAAACCACACTCAAAGCCGAAAACCCACTCAAAATCTCACAGCAAACCACCGTCTAAGCCTAAAAAGGATGATGATAAACACTCATCCAGTGAAAACAGTGTCAGTCCTAAGGAAAAAGTGCTTACTGATGCATCTCGCGCCAGGGGTTGCACCTACAAGTATTTCGTATCTTGCAAACCCCGTGATTTCACTGGGGAGAAGGGCGCGGTAGATTATATGACATGGTTAGACGATATGGACACCGTGGTGGACATCAGTGGTTGTACAGAGAGAGACGTGGTAAAGTTTGTTTCGCAATCATTCAAGGGCGAAGCCCTGGCTTGGTGGAGGTCGTTGGTTCAGGCCTCGGGGAAGGCTGTTTTGTACAGCATGACGTGGGAGGAATTCATTTCTCTCATCAAGGAAAATTATTGCCCTCAACATGAGGTTGAAAAGATAGAGTCTGATTTTCTATCATTGGTGATGACAAACCTTGACTGTCAAGCTTACCTCACGAGCTTCAACACAATGTCCCGGTTGGTTCCGTATCTGGTAACCTCGGAGCCAAAGAGAATAGCTCGTTTTATCGGTGGTTTAGCCCCCGAGATAAAGGCAAGCGTAAAGGCCTCTCGGCCAGCTACCTTTAGATCTGTAGCTGACATTTCTTTGTCCCTCACTCTGGATGCGGTCAGACAAAGATCGCTGAGGAACAAAGAAGCTGAGAAGAGAAAACGTGAAGATGACACTTCACGAAGGTCGAGCAAGAAGCACCATGGAAACGGTGACAACAAGAGAGGGTCTGAGTCAAGGAAGAAAGGGCATCAATCTGGTGAGAAGCCAAGTGCAAGATTTGCAAGAAACAACACTTTGGAAAGTGTAGACTCGAATCGAACTCGCAGACTCAGTCGAAGTCATTTGCTTGTGGGATATGCAAGTCCAAGGACCACAAGACCTTGGATTGCAAAAAGCTGAAGGATGCAACTTGCTACAGTTGCAATGAGAAAGGGCACATTAAAACCAACTGCCCTAAATACGCAAAGAAGCCTGAAGAGACCAAGAAGACCAATGCAAGAGTCTTCAGGATGGATGCGAAAGAAGCAGTGCTAGACGATAACGTGATCACAGGTACTTTCCTCGTAAATGATATCTTTGCAAGGGTACTTTTTGATTCAGGCGCTGATAAGTCTTTCGTAGATCATAAATTTTGCAAATTGCTGAATATGCCTGTCAAAACCTTGAGTATAAACTATGAAGTAGAGTTAGCAGATGGCACCATAGAAACCGTCTCCACTGTGTTAGATGGATGTGTGATATCCATTAAGAACCACTCTTTTCCTCTGTCTCTACTTCCCTTTAAATTGGCCGGTTTTGACATAGTATTGGGTATGGACTGGTTATCTCACAACCAGGCCCAAATCGTCTGCAACAGAAAGCAAGTGGTGTTAAAGACTCCGACTGGTGAATCGCTTACCATTCGGGGAGATACCCAGTATGGATTACCTGAGCAAGTGACTATGCTCAAGGCTTCAAAATGTTTAAAGAAGGGTTGTGTCATCTACATGGCACAAGTGATTATTGATGAGCCTAAACCGAAGATAGAAGACATTCCAGTCATTTCTGAATACCCAGAAGTTTTCCCTGAAGATCTACCTGGTTTGCCACCAAGTAGGCAAGTGGAATTCAGAATTGACATCATCCCTGGAGCAGCTCCGGTTGCTAGAGCACCTTACAGGTTAGCACCAACCGAAATGAAGGAGTTAAGGACACAACTGGATGAACTGCTAGCTAAAGGTTTCATTAAACCTAGTTCGTCTCCCTGGGGAGCACCAGTCCTGTTTGTCAAGAAGAAGGACGGATTGATGCGTCTGTGCATCGATTATCGCGAGCTTAATAAAGTCACGATAAAGAATAGGTATCCTTTGCCGAGGATCGACGATTTGTTCGATCAGTTACAAGGGGCAAGTTATTTCTCGAAGATTGACTTGAGGTCAGGCTACCATCAACTGAAGGTCAGAGATGAAGACGTACATAAAACCACATTTAGGACTCGTTATGGTCATTATGAGTTCCTAGTGATGCCTTTTGGGCTCACTAATGCACCGGCTGCGTTCATGGATCTCATGAATCGCGTTTGCAAGCCGTACTTAGACAAATTCGTCATCGTTTTCATCGACGACATTCTTATCTACTCTAAGAACCAAGCTGACCATGAGAAACACCTTCGCTGAATTCTCAAACTCCTGCATCATGAGAAACTCTATGCCAAATTCTCTAAGTGCGAATTCTGGCTTCGAGAAGTCCAATTCCTTGGACATGTTGTCAGCGAGCGTGGTATCCAAGTGGATCCTGCTAAAGTGGAAGCTGTCATGAATTGGCAAGAGCCAAAGACGCCTACAGAGATTCGTAGTTTCCTGGGGTTAGCAGGATATTACAAGCGCTTCATCGAAAATTTTTCAAGGATTGTTGCGCCCCTAACTTCCCTGACCAAGAAGAAAGTAAAGTTCGTTTGGGGCCCTAAACAGCAAGAGTCCTTTGATATTTGATGTTGGGTTAAAATATGTTTAGTTAGTCTTAATTAGCATCGTGTTTTATTGTGTTTAATATGTTAAGTCATTGTGATTTATATACTTATTATGTGTTGCTTATTTGATGCTTAACAGGGTTTAAACAAAGTTAAACGAGAGAACCAGGCATGAAAACGGATTCGATGGGATAATGTCCCGGTGCGAAAAGGAATGAAAAACGAGCTTAAACGATCGATGTACGAAGAATTGGGAAATATTAAATGAAGCTGAAAGACAAAGGGCTAAAATGCAATTAAAGAAAAGATCTTACAAAAATAGTTCATAGAATTTAAGGGGCTAAAAGTGGATAATGTTTGAAACTTGGAATTAATTCCAAGTTCTAAACTCACGTGACTTTTTGGGGGTTGTTGGTTGAATTCAACAAAAAGGTTTTCTTTAAACCTTAATGAAAAGTAAGAGACAGGATCATAGGTAAAGGGGCACAGCCTTTGGATGGATTTTAATGGATCAACATCATCATAATGGGCTGACATACGAGACTCTTGGCCATGACAACAGGATCTATCATCATCAACACTTGCGACAATTGGGCCTAGGGAGAAGCAATAAAAAATATGAAGTACATCTAATTTAAGAACATGATTCATATCAAAAGTCAGCGGCCGTCATACTCGAGGGGGGATCCAATCATTCGCAGCCGACACAGAGGGTTCCAAGAGACGAATTAGATTATTCTCTCATTCATTCAAGCTATTCTATGGAATCTAACCAACTCGGGATGACAACCGAAGCGGCAAAGATCACCATGTGCGGCTAAACTTTTTGTGACTTTCGCCCGGATGAACGTTTACGCGGTTTGATGTAATTATCTATTTTTCTGATTCGTACAAACTAGTATATCTTGACTACTTGTGTTCGATTATTGGTAAACGTTTCTTGTGTTTGAATTACTTGTCATTTATTAAGCGTATTGGCAACTTTCTTGTGTTGTTAGCGGGTTAGTAAATCGGTGGGTAGTTGATACAATCAAACGGGTTATTAGGTTGCATAGTGAATCTTAAAAACTATCCCTATTAACTAATCAAATTCATTAATTCCGAGGCCATGTCTATGTGGTGTTTTGAATCAGAAAACGGATTTTTATATTAAAACGGGTATTCGGGATTCCGGTGGAGGTTACTTCTTCTTATTATTGATAACACTTTTCGTGACAAATTGTGTTTTCTTTACAATTAAACAAACAAACCCCCAATTTAGATAGTTTAGTTTTAATTAATTTCTTTTACGCTAACCACAAATTCCCCGTGGATACGATACCCTACTTACGCTATCTACGTAGTTTAATTAGGTTTTTGATTGACCCTTACGACAGTCATCAAAATGGCGCTGTTGCCGGGGAGTTCGTGCGCTTAGTGTTAGTTTAGTAGTAGTTGTTTCTTTCATTGTTTAAAAAAAATCATAAAAACCCAAAAATATTTCTTTTTGTTTATTTTTGTCTTGTTCGGTATTACGCTTTGTTTTCTTGGTTCTTTGTGTGTAGGTGATCTTTTTGCATGCATACTAGGTTTTCAGGAAGATCTTCACCGCTCTGGTTTGATCCCGAAATTGAAAAGACCGCACGCCAAAATCTGCTTCTTCGTTCAGCCTTGAAGGGAAAAGCAATTCAAGATACCATGAATCCATCAGAAAACCAATCCACCCCACAACAGCAACCACCCCAACAAACATCGACTACTGAATTGCCACCAATGCCACCACCTCCATTTACATCTGAACCACAACAACAAACCACACCCATTGCACCATCATCAAGCACAACCACCCAACCAACCTCTGCTCCAACTGGAGAATTTCATGTTATTGGTAGACCACTTTACTCTCTAGAAAGCCGATTGCCACCACAACCCGATCCGTTGCGGGCCGTGAATCAACCGAATTTAGTACCACACCCGAACCGGTCGGGTGCTATGTTTGAGCAAGTGGACAATAGGGCGAGAACAGAAACATGGGATGATGGTTATGGAGACGAGGAGTGGGGGATAAATGAGGGGTATATGGGTTATCCAGGTGGGTTTCAACATCAGGCATTTAATCGTAATCAGCCGTTGTATCAGCAACAGAGACAGCCACGGGGAGTAGATGCTTATCAGACCCCGCCACAGGTTCATAGGGCACCGGTTGCACCTCGCCAAAGACAAAGAGATCCTCGATTTTCGGATCCGAATATTCGAGGGGTTGAGAGTCACTTCAGACCACACATTGCTGAGCATGCATCACCGATAGTGATGCCAGTAGCACGGGTAATGTGGAACGTTCGTTTGAAGCAAAACCACACATTCTGAACATGCTACCTACCTTTCACGGGAAAGGTACTGAGGAGCCATATGCACACATAGCGGATTTTGAGGCAGTTTGTGGTATGATTGCTGGACGCGGGTTCACGACAGATCAGGTTAAGTTGGTGTTATTTCAGTTTTCATTAAAGGATGCTGCAAGGGATTGGTTTACATCGTTGCCATATGCTAGTATTTATACATGGCAAGAGCTGCAGCAACAATTTTTGGATGAGTATTATACCCCGCAAAGAACCAAAACGGGGAGATTAGCAATTAGAGAGTTCCAACAATTACCGGGTGAGCTTCTTTACGAGTCTTGGAAACGGTTCAATCAATTGATCCGTAATTGTCCTCACCACGGTATTCAAAGATGGGAGTTGATTACCGCATTCCACGATGGGATTTCAAATGAGGATAGACGAGATATTAAGGCGATCACCGGGGGTACCTTTTTGAGAAATCATGTGGATGTTGATTGGGATTATTTGGATATCGTAGCAGCTGATTCGAAAAGGCAAGCCCAATCGGATAGAGGAAAGAAGTATCCGATCTCTACATCATCTAGTACAGGAACGTCTACTGCTAGGGTTGCTCAGTTGGAAAGAGAGAAAGAGGCGTTGGAACGCCAGTTGGCGAAGTTTAAGGGTATTGGAGGAAGAGATGCGTTACATGCGGCTCAGTCATATCCGGTTTGTGATTCATGTGGTGATTTAGGCCACGTTTGGGAAGAATGCCCGGTACAATTTGGTACAGCTCACGAGGAAATTAACCAAGTCTATGGTGATCAAAAGAATTATGATATGAATTCCAACACATATCATCCAGGTTTGCGTAATCATCCCAATTTTAGGTACAGTAATACTTCTAATCAGTTGAATCCGACTTTTCAGGTACCAAATCAAGGGAGCCAACAATATCAAAACCGGCAGCCGAATTATAATCAAAATTACAACCAAGGAGGCTATAAACCGGGAAATCAAAGGACCTACCAACAAAACCAAGATCAAAGCAAATCCAACAATCAAAGCGAAGTTTCCAATAACGAGGTGATGGAAATGCTCAAACAAATCAAGAAGGATCAAGAATTGCAAGCTAAAGCATATCAATCTTTAGAAAAGCAAGTTGCTTAGTTGGCGGTTGATGTAAAAGAGGTGCGAAGAGATCCAGGGAAGTTACCGAGTGACACAACGAAGAATCCGCAACATCACGCAAGAGTTAATTCGGTAAGTACCATTCCTAATTCTGACACTGTTAATACAGATCTTACTTCTTCTTCCCAAGTAGTTGCAGGTACAAGTGATGGAAGTGAAGAAAGTGAATTAGGAGCGCCGCACGTACCTATTAAGGTAGGAAAGCTGAAAATCCACAAGGCGTTGTTGGATTATGGGGCGAGCACGAATATTCTGCCAGGCAGCTTGTTCGATCAGTATGAGTTTGGTCCATTGCATGAGTTTGACAGGAATGTAATCCTAGCAGACGATACTTGGAAGAAACCGCGTGGGGTTGTTAAGGATGTGAAGATCCAGTTAGGTGAATTTTACTATTCGGTAGATTTCTTGGTGTTGGATTATGCACCCACAAGGATGAACGAGCAACAGAAGGTAATATTGGGACGTCCGTTTTTGAATACTGCCAATGCTCAAATCAACTGCAGAGAGGGATTGATAACGATGAGTTCTGAAAATCGTAAGTTAATTTTTAATGTTTATTCAAAATCTATTACTTACGAAAGTATTAATAATTCATATGAAGCAGTTACTACTGATGAGATTGGTATTAAGTGTGACAGGCTTAAACACGAGATAAACGAAGAATCGGTGAAAAAGGTGAAGGTGAAAAAGAGAGGAAAAGCAGGTAAACCGCCTGATGGTGAAAACGCTAGGGGCGATGAGGCCGAGTTCGATCATAACTGTTATGAGGCGGCAAACTTTTCAGACTATGCGAAACGAATTGATTTGGAGAAGTCTGGAAGGAAACATATCTTTGAACCACCTTGAAGATTGCAGGTATGATCTGGCTGAAGATCTAAAACTTAGCGCTCTTAGGAGGCAGCCTAAGGTTTGTCGTTTATTTTATTTTCGTATTAGTTTAGTTTAGTTTAGTTTAGTTTAGTTTAGTTTAGTTTAGTTTAGTTTAGTTTGTGTCAAAACCGTGCAATCGTTCAAGTGTGGGGAAGCTCGAGGAGGTTTGGTTAAGCTCTAGTGCAGTTGAGGGCAACGCACATTTGTTTGGGGGTAAGGCGAAGTGATTATTACAGGATTACATAAAAAAATCAGCCCGGAAAAATGATTGTTAGAGCGTTTTTGCACAATTTTCGGTTGTTTCGGTATATTTTTAGAGTGTTTCAGGAAAACGAGATGACTCGGAGAAGGAAATTCATGAAAAAAGGAGTCAGCATGTATGTTTTTATTTAAAATTTATCATAAGAATTCGTTCGATGGGTTTGAGAGGTGAAAACATGAAAAAATGGTAAAATTTTCTAAGGCATAAAGTTATGAAATTGAAGAAAATTGCTGGAAAACATACCCGTAGGCGTGTCGCAGGGGATCCACTCAACTTTCCGCGTGTCACGGCCAAATCCCCCAAACAAAACCTATTTTTGTCAAAAAAAAAAAAAAATAGATCTGTGCACCTCAAACCTCTCCCCTACCTGTTTCTTTCTTCTCCGGCGAGTAATAACCAACATCTACTGTCCACCCTTCTTAAATTTCATCCTATTCTATCATCCCATTTAACCTACATCATTAACCTCTCAACTTTCATCATTTTTACTCAACCACCATCTCCGATTAACCCTCGCCGCTGTACTCACCACCATTCATCATCGGCGAACGGTCGTCGACAACCATACCCACCACTCTCGCCACCGTCGACGGCTGAAAACCACCGCTTGCCGACCACCTATCATCACCATTACCACCGTCGACAACTGTCGACAAATTACCATAATCCCAAATCGACGGCCGATTCACCACCAATCAAAGTCAGATTGAATATAAGCTCTAAAATTTCCCTGTAATGTTCCGTCAAATTGAGAGCCCAGGTATGAACGTTTGAAGTTTTATATGTTTAAGCACAATTATTTTTGGTATATGTTTCTGTGATATTGGAAAATTGTCATCGGATTCGATACTGGGTTGAAATTGAATGCTAGAGAGATATGGTTGGATAGATGAGGCAGTAGACATGTCGAGTTAGGCTGAGTTTAGGTCCAAGTTATGTTAAATGTGGGGCTGCTGTAATGTTGATTGTCAATAGGTGTTGAATGTAATTGCGAGAAAGTTGTTTTTGAGTTGATAGAAAAAAAAAACAGTGAGTCAGTCTGATTATGAACTGAATTGTGATAAAAAGAATGAGATGTGTCCGTTTGAGCCGAGTGGCATTTGGATTAAAGAATAGAGGAGATGATAGGTGTGTGTTTTGAATAGGCCGATTTGGTAAATACCTCGTTCTAGATTGATGTAGGTGCAAATTGTGAAAAGGTTATGGTTGATGTGTTTTTGATAGATACGGGTAGCATTTGGGTTAATTAAATGTGCGAGGTGGAAAGATAAGTAGAGCGTGTTGGTACTTATTAGGACATGACTATATAGTTGCATTCATTGAAGTAAAAAGTCGGACGTAAGATGCGAGATTAGTGTGCAGTTAAGGAAGCAAGCTGAAGTATGTGAGCGGATAGTGAAGTAAGTAGCATTGAGGTGATTAAGTTGAGCGAAAAAGTAGGCCGGTTGGAAGTCGGGGCTCGATATATATATATATATATATATATATATATATATATATATATAAAACCTGGTTTTCACTTGTTTCTCTTCGTTTACTAACCGTTTAACCTGTGTTTGGAGCTTGTGAGATTTATTTTGCAGGTTTCGATCGCTTTGTCCATACTCAATCTCCATTTGGACGAAAGTGTTTCGAATGATATAAAGACAAGCATCCCATGTTGAAGCAGCCGCGAATGAAATGCTATACGGTTGCAGTGGAACAAGGCTCACATGGAATTCAACCGCGTCAATCAGGGGAGTCTGTTCCATTTATCTCTGTATTCTGATTTATATTTGTCGTTCAGTCAATAGTTTCTCGCTCCATTGAGGACAATGAAGGAAATAAGTGTGGGGAGGGGAAACTAGCGGCTAGTTGTGTCTTAGTGTCAGTCGTGTCGTAAAAATTAAAAAAAAAATTGAAAAAATTAAAAATCAAAAAAAAAAAACAAAAAAAAAAAAACTGAAAAAATAGAAAATGTCTCAGGAAAGTTTTTTTTGCAATAAATGGAAGATGATAGGTATAATTAGATTATTGGCATTTGATTACTATATATATGAGATAATAAACGGTCAGTTACGCGTCTAATTTAGGATATGTGGGTAGGCCCAGCCGGTTGAAGGGTTCCTTAGGATCGATACAATATACCTTAAATTAGGAGTCTTGTGGGTTCTCGCCTTAGGAGCTATGGCAAAACTGAAACTGTAGAGAGTATAAGGGGTACGTCATAAGTAAAAAACTTATAAGTTTTTCCGATTAAATTGGCACACCTGTTTCTTTTTGTGAAAACAAATCCGAAACAGTGTGGCGCCCACAAAAAAAAATATATTCCATCCATTCATCTGAGCACATGTAAAAAAAATGAGAAAAAAAACGTGAAGTTTATGGCATTAACCATGGGGATGGTGACTCGTGTGGCGTATGTCCGCTGAACTGATCGTATACAAAAGCATGTAAGCTCGCAATATCATCCATCTATCCATCATAAAGTTTAATCGGAATAATATAAGAGTTTTTTATATAAGGCGGTAGATTATAAATCTTTTAATCTCATAAGCTTGAAACGGGAATAGGTGGAGTCGTAGTCTTTTGAGTGTGGGATCCATAGATAACTATAAATTACTTGAACTTAATGGATCGAAAATAAGGGCTTCGAAACCGGCGGTTGGGTTTAAGTGGATTGTATACCTACAATCCTGGTTAACGTGTGGTTTGATTTATTAATAAAATAACCGAACTCATTGAATGTCAATTTATCTGGTTGTGATTCCATTGCAAATAATTTTTTCGGGACGAAAAAAAATAAGTGTGGGGATGTGATGTTGGGTTAAAATATGTTTAGTTAGTCTTAATTAGCATCGTGTTTTATTGTGTTTAATATGTTAAGTCATTGTGATTTATATACTTATTATGTGTTGCTTATTTGATGCTTAACAGGGTTTAAACAAAGTTAAACGAGAGAACCAGGCATGAAAACGGATTCGATGGGATAATGTCCCGGTGCGAAAAGGAATGAAAAACGAGCTTAAACGATCGATGTACGAAGAATTGGGAAATATTAAATGAAGCTGAAAGACAAAGGGCTAAAATGCAATTAAAGAAAAAGATCTTACAAAAATAGTTCATAGAATTTAAGGGGCTAAAAGTGGATAATGTTTGAAACTTGGAATTAATTCCAAGTTCTAAACTCACGTGACTTTTTGGGGGTTGTTGGTTGAATTCAACAAAAAGGTTTTCTTTAAACCTTAATGAAAAGTAAGAGACAAGATCATAGGTAAAGGGGCGCAGCCTTTGGATGGATTTTAATGGATCAACATCATCATAATGGGCTGACATACGAGACTCTTGGCCATGACAACAGGATCTATCATCATCAACACTTGCGACAATTGGGCCTAGGGAGAAGCAATAAAAAATGTAAAGTACATCTAATTTAAAAACATGATTCATATCAAAAGTCAGCGGCCGTCATACTCGAGGGGGGATCCAATCATTCGCAGCCGACACAGAGGGTTCCAAGGGACGAATTAGATTATTCTCTCATTCATTCAAGCTATTCTATGGAATCTAACCAACTCAGGATGACAACCGAAGCGGCAAAGATCACCATGTGCGGCTAAACTTTTTGTGACTTTCGCCCGGATGAACGTTTACGCGGTTTGATGTAATTATCTATTTTTCTGATTCGTACAAACTAGTATATCTTGACTACTTGTGTTGGATTATTGGTAAACGTTTCTTGTATTTGAATTACTTGTCATTTATTAAGCGTATTGGCAACTTTCTTGTGTTGTTAGCGGGTTAGTAAATCGGTGGGTAGTTGATACAATCAAACGGGTTATTAGGTTGCATAGTGAATCTTAAAAACTATCCCTATTAACTAATCAAATTCATTAATTCCGAGGCCATGTCTATGTGGTGTTTTGAATCAGAAAACGGATTTTTATATTAAAACGGGTATTCGGGATTCCGGGTGGAGGTTACTTCTTCTTATTATTGATAACACTTTTCGTGACAAATTGTGTTTTCTTTACAATTAAACAAACAAACCCCCAATTTAGATAGTTTAGTTTTAATTAATTTCTTTTACGCTAACCACAAATTCCCCGTGGATACGATACCCTACTTACGCTATCTACGTAGTTTAATTAGGTTTTTGATTGACCCTTACGACAGTCATCAATATTTTGAAACAAAAGTTGAGCAACGCTCCTGTGCTGACACTGCCTGAAGGTACAGAAGAGTTCGTAGTTTACTGCGATGCATCACACACTGGCATGGGATGTGTGCTTATGCAGAAGGGCAAGGTTATTGCCTATGCTTCGAGACAGTTAAAGGTGCATGAAAAGAATTACACCACCCATGACTTGGAGTTGGGTGCCGTTGTGTTCGCACTAAAACTGTGGAGGCATTATCTGTATGGTATCAAGTTTGTGATCTATTCTGATCATAAGAGCCTTCAACATCTGTTTGATCAAAAGGATCTAAACATGAGGCAGCGCCGATGGATGGAGACTTTAAATGATTATGATTGTGAAATCATATATCATCCCGGCAAGGCGAATGTAGTCGCTGATGCCTTAAGTCGAAAGGAAAGGGTGAAATCCATCCGAATCAATGCCAAGAGCATTGAAGTGAAGAATAATTTGATTGAAAGGTTTTTAGCTGCACAGAGGGAAGCTGTGTTGGAAGCTAACTATCCTAAAGAGAAGCTAGGAGTAACTGAGGAGCAGTTAACTCTTAGCAAGGACGGAAGTTTACGATTAAATGGACGAATCCAATTTACGGAGGACTTCGAGATGTCATCCTCCAGGAAGCCCATAGTTCTAAATACTCCGTCCATCCTGGAGCAGATAAGATGTACCAGGATCTAAAGGCAAATTATTGGTGGATAGGCTTGAAAAAGTCTGTAGCCGCTTATGTAGCCAAATGCTTGACTTGTGCGCAAGTCAAGGCTGAGCATCAAAAGCCGTCAGGCTTGCTACAACAGCCTGAACTTCCCGAATGGAAGTGGGAGATGGTAACTATGGATTTTATTACCAAGTTACCCAAGACGAGGAAAGGAAATGATACAATATGGGTTATAGTTGATAGACTGACTAAGTCAGCACATTTCTTACCCATCAAGGAGACTTATAGCTCCGACATGTTAGCCCAGTTATACGTTGATAAGATTGTAGCCTTACATGGCATACCTGTGTCTATTATCTCTGACAGAGATACTAGATACACGTCGCATTTTTGGAAAAGTTTCCAGCAATCTTTGGGCACACGTTTGAATTTCAGTACGGCTTACCATCCTCAGACAGACGGGCAGAGTGAGCGTACTATTCAGACGTTGGAAGACATGCTACGTGCATGTGCGATCGATTTGGGTGGTAGTTTGGATAAGAACCTACCATTAATCGAATTCTCCTACAACAATAGCTACCATACCAGCATTAAGGCTGCGCCCTTCGAGGCATTATACGGTAGAAAGTGTAGATCGCCCGTTTGTTGGGCGGAAGTTGGAGATGTCCAATTATCAGGACCAGAGATAGTCTTCGAAACGACAGACAAGATTGTCCAGATTCGAGACCATCTCAAGGCTGCCCGAGATAGGCAGAAAAGTTACACAGACCTAAAGCGTAAATATTTGCACTTCGAAGTAGGTGAGAAAGTGTTGCTTAAAGTATCACCCTGGAAGGGGGTGATGCGTTTTGGTAAGAAAGGCAAACTAAGCCCAAGATACATAGGACCTTTCGAGGTTATCGAACGTGTCGGGTCCGTTGCCTATAAGTTAAACTTACCAGAAGAGCTCAATGGAATTCACAATGTGTTCCACATCTGCAATCTAAAGAAGTGCTTCGCTGATGAATCACTGGTAATACCACATACAGATGTGCATATAGATGAGAGCTTAAAATTTGTGGAAAAACCTTTGTCAATTGAAGATCGACAGGTAAAGAAGCTTCGAAGGAAGCATGTACCTATTGTTAAGGTCAAATGGGATGCCCGTGGAGGTCCCGAATTCACGTGGGAGGTTGAATCCACGATGAAAGAAAAATACCCTTATTTGTTTCAGTAAATCTCAGGTCGAGATTTATTTTAAGGGGGTGAGGATGTAACACCTCGAAATTTTGTGTCCAATAATGTGTTGACACGTGTCATGAGTTACACGTGGTATTAAATACTAAATAAAGGACTAAAGTTGACAAACCTTGAAAGTATGTAAATTCGAGGGTTAAAAATGTCAACGAGGGGTAAATATACTGTATAGTAACCCTAAATGATGCTCGTACCTTCAAACGAATAAATCATGGATCGTACGGAGCGAAACGCAGAAGAAAGTGAGAGATTACAAACTACAGGGGGTCAAATGTGTCAACATGTTTAATTTATACCTCTGAGTGACCCTTTGACGAACCCAAGACTTTGTAGCAGTAAAATACGCTCACTAGAATATACGATATAAATTCCGCGAAGTTCCGTCTTAAAACGAGAAAGTTATGATCAAATTCGTATGCAAAGGGTTAAAAGCGTCAACAATAAAAGTTAAGGCTTTTCGGATAGTAATTAAACTAACCGGGGACTTAACAACGCGGGTAAAAGTCACGAGGCCCTTAATTGTAAATAATCGAGGGCCAAATCGCAAAGTTACCCCTTCGAAACCGAAAGGTCAGGCTAATCATGACAAAAGATTTGAAAATCTTGAAATTTAGGCCTCAGGCGGCCCGCGTTAGTGAAACAAGGAAGTTGAGGCGGGCCGCGAGCCATTTGAAGATACGTTTACTGACTTAAGGATTCAGGCGGTCCGCGTCTGAGTTGCTTGATCCTTAAAGCGGGCCGCGTACGACCTGCAGATGCAGAAAGTTTGGACATATTCAATGTTTGAGCTTGTAAACGATCATTGATGCATTAATTGAAGCATGGGCGCCCCCTACATGTCCCCTAGCACTCAGGGACACCTGCTGATCATCCATGAGCAATCATAGGTTGAGTTGTAATGATCTTGAGCTAAATTTTTCACTATAAAAGGCAAGGTAGTGTTCCATTGTTCAACACACCTCAAACCTGCCTTCTTGATCATTTCTGAAGCTCTCAAGCATTCTTCTAACATCACTAGTCGTGCACCAAGCTTCTGTAAGTATGCCTACCCTTTTGTGGCTTAGTTTTTGCATAGTTTAGCTTAAAAGTCAATCCGTCGTAATTAACGATTGACTTTGCGATAAATCACAAATGGTCCAGTGGTTTGTCGAATCAAAGGTAGTCATACGTTGGTAATCATGTGGGCTTTAAACCCCTAAAAGGGCACCCTCTGATTCCCACTCTAACTAGTCCGAATGTCGAGTCAAACGTGCTTAGAAAAAGTCAACAGAAATGCAATTTTGCGATTTAATGCATAATCAGAAATGTAGATGGTGTGTAACCTGTTTTAACACTCATAAAACATGATAATAAATATATTAACTAGTCTAAGCTTGTTTGATCCGATCATTTACTGTTTTGACCCGGTTCGGAGCCGAAAGTCGCAAAACTTTGACTTTTGCTTTGACTTCAGTTCTGACCCGTTAAATTATGATTTAGATATGCCTTAGGACTCTCTTAGGACCAGGTTACATGATGGTATAACCCTCTGTGACCGGTTCGTTGTTTGTCCGAGTCTTTTACACCTTTCCGTTAAATGCTTAAAAGTTGACCGTAACGCCCTTTTTAATTTAAAACGAGAATTTCGGACATGTGAAAGGACCATAACCTTGGTTACTGATTTCTAAGCATGTCCCTAAAATATCACGTCAATCCGAGGTCCAGAATAGGAGTTATGCTAAATAGCGCAAATTACGGAAACTTTAGTAATTAAATGGCGCAATTAGCATAACGCCTATCTAAACCCAGATTACGACACCAAACCTTTTACACACTGATGTAAAATAATATTTTGGGATTTTTAAAGATTTTTAATTATTTTTTTACCTGCTCATAACCTGCGGTTATGGCAACGGTTCGGTAAATACCGAATATACCCTTTTCGGCCATAACTTGAGTTCAACAAGGTCTTTTGACCCGATTCCAGTTGCTACTGATTTTAAGTAATAAATAAAGTATTTTGGACTTTATAAACTGTTCGGGAAACTCAGATTTCCTGTAGAACTCAGAAACCTCCTTTATAATCTTTAAAAAGACCGAAATACCCCTACGGGGCATAATATGAACTTAAACTCGTTACGGGCATTATGGAAGGTATCCTACTGATACCACAACCTCTTTAAAGCATATTGACTTAGGAAACCAGTGTAGGACTCTTACGGTTACCCGTTACGCCTTTTGCGCGCACGGTTGGCTTATGTAACTAGTTTACATAAACTAGCCGAAACGGGTCAAACCATATTGTTTTGACCCCAAAATCCAGAGTGTGGTTATTATACCCATATAAAACAAGTCTTCAAACTTGTTGGGTCTAAATCACATTCCATATCCGGTTTTCGCCTTTCACGCGATTAAACCGTAACTATCCTTTGAAACTGACCGGTCTAAGCTACGGCTAAATTAAAGACCCGTTAGGATTCTAATAGGTTATTTTAAACCTTCGTTCCAGAATAGGAGACCAGTAAAAGCTATTTGCAATTTATTCGATTAAGGATTTATACTTGCAAAGGTAAATACTTTTAACTTATTTTCCGTTATACGGGCTTGGGTTACGGTATTTAAAATACCGCTTGGTCGGGCAATTGACCCCAACTCATTAGCAGTTGGGTATTATCAATGTGACCCGTTTAAAAATTGTTTTGTTGGCTTTACGCCTTTGGGAGCTTAATGACCATGTCCCGGATATCCTTGGCAGCATTTTACGAAATGGCCACGACCTTGACATCTGGGTGTAGGCGTACACCCGGCATTATGTCCATAACTATAAAGGTATAGCCGTTGGTTTTCCCGCCACAGTTTTATTCTATGTGGTGTGTCTATTAAACTTTAACCCGGCACGACCCGGGCGATCGAACGCATAGTTAACATGTAATTCTTTACAAGATTTTAATTATGAATTATCCCAAGTTATAAAGAGTTTGTGCCTTGTGCATTCAAATCAATTTTATTAAACATTTTACAAAAGTGTCGGTTGAATGTATTTACCAGTGTAAACTGACGTATTTTCCCAAAAAGACTAAATGCAGGTACTAAGCGTAATTGGCTGGATATTTCTCCTTAGCATCAATAAAGAGTCTCGCAAGCTTAAGATGCCTACGTCTGTTGAACAATCATTTTTATCTTATTATTGATCCCCTGTGGATTTTATTTCAACAATGGTGATACTTTGATATTACAATAAATGTTGAAATATATTTATCTTTATGCTTCCGCTGTGCATTCATATATTGTGTGGTTTGACTATATTGTTGCCAACTACGTCACGGTAATCCCCCACCGGGCCCACCGGTGAGACACGTGGAAATCGGGGTTTGACACACACCACTTAATATAATTCCGCCGCGAGACTTCTCTCGACCGACGATTATACTTTATTGAAATGCACTACGGGTGTACGCCTACACCTGTGTGCCAAGGTCGTGGCCATTCTTTGAATGATGCCAAGGATATCCGGGACATGGTCATTAAACCCCCAAAGGCGTTAAACAAACAAAACAACATTTTTAAACGGGTTCTTTTGACAACACTTGACCACCGACCGGTTAAGATCAATTACCCGGCCAAGCGGTATTTTATATACCGTACCCCAAGCCCATATAAGGGAAAATAAGTTAAACGTATTTACCTGAGCAAATTTATACAATTTATCCCAGCCGTATACCACCAAGCAAGTACGAATAGCTTTTACTGGGCTCCTAAATTTGGAACGAATGTTTTTAACAACCTATTAGATTTCTAATGGGTCTTTAATTAAGCCTAAGCTCAGACCGGATAGTTTTAACAGAAGAATACGGTTCAAACGCATGACAAAGCGAAGACCGATTTAGAATGTTGTTTTGACCCGACAAGCTTGCATGCTTATCTAATATGGGTAACTTAAACACATTCTGGAATTTGAGATAAAAACGATATGGTTTGACCCGTTTCGGCTAATATATGCAAACTAGTTACATACGCCGATCCGAACGCGAAAAGTGCGTAACGAGTAACCAAATGAACCATGAACAGGTTTCCTAAGTTAGTATGCCCTAAATATGTTGTGATATCAGCAGGATACCTTCCGTTATGCCCAAGACGAAATTAAACTCAAACTATGCCCTATAGGGGCATTTTGGTCATTTTAAAGTTTATAAAAGAGTTTAAATAATAACCTGAGGTACAGGTCTGATTAAATCAGTAATTATACTTAATTTCATAAGTTATAACAGTAGGGTATCATATATATGTGAAATTTATTAATTATAACCATACCATGCACCGCAGGGGCATTTTGATAATTTCACATAGGCTTAAAAGGTCAAAACTGAAAACCCAAGTTTAAAACTTTTCCTTACTGTTAAAATATAAGGATTTACTAAATATATCAATAGGAATCAGCCCTTATATGTTTATAATAGTTTTGATACATACTATGTGTTAAAAACGCTTAAAAAGGCGATTTGGAGCCATTTCCGGGTTTTGTATAAAAAGCTGATATTTTTAATATTCCAGAAGGCTCAAAATAATTTATTTAACATATTGGATCAGTAGAAAAAGGTTTGGGGTCAAAAGGATTTGTAAAACTCGTTTTATAGCCCAAAAGGGCAAAACCAGCAATTACCGAATCAAGCCTATAACCCTATGTTATGCTCAGCCTAAAAATAAATAAAAATCTTTAAAAATCCCAAAATATTATTTTATATCAGTAGGTAAAAAGTTTGGTGTCACACCCCCAAATTCCCACCTGCGGAGTACTACCGCTTGGAGGCGTGACTGACCAGGATCCAGCCACCAATCATACTGAACAAGCATATAAGCAGTTATAAAAGTTTAACCAATACGATTGGTGTTTCAAAACAAACAAGTTAAGTTGCAAGTGGAAGCATAAGTTTAAAGTTATAACATAAGTTCCAAAAGTTTCAAGTTTAACATAGTCTTGTAGCAATCCCTGTCCCACAACGATCCTCCTCCATGCAAGCTCCAGCTGAGTACCTATGGTCCTGCAAAGCATGTAGTAACGAGTCAACAACTAGTTGAGTGAGTTCACGGTTGGGTGTTTGTTTTAGTTATTCCGAAAACAGTTTCCTTTAACTGGCATCCTGCCGTGGGGGTTACCCCATAGTTTAAAACGTGACATGTTCATTCCCAGTTACTCCGGCACTCCGGCCGTGGGGGCTACCCCATGATAGTTATCAGGCATTTCGGCCGTGGGGGCTACCCCATGCGTACACTAGACTCGTTACCATATCGACTGCTGACTGTAGTCATGTTTATGTGCCCTGAAAACATCAATGTCTATCATCATTGACGTGCCCCAGATCCATTAGTTCACGCCCGTCCTCTGCGGCACGGTGTGAGGCTTGTCAGACCTAAATAGCGCTATCTAACTAATGACCCGCTCGCCATTGGCCCGGCGATTAGTCGATACAAAAAGGAGGGACTTCGTGATAGAGTTTTAGTCTAGTACGTTTATCCGTCCATCCGGACGAGGAATCACATTCCTGAACCACTGACGTCCTACCCAAGGAGGACGAGGAATCCACGTTCCTTAACCCCGTTCCCAACCCAGGGAATCCCATGCTTTGTAGAGGGTGTGAACTCACCTTGGTTTGCTCGGCAGTTAATCACAGAAAGTCAATCAAGTCGCAAATAGTCAGTTACGTCCTAACACGGATATCACTTATAATCAGATTCAAGCCAGCAATGCACATATGTTTAACACGTATGGCAAACACGTTTAACAGTTCACAGTATTCTTAATCAGCAGTAGCACATACGGTTCACAAGTTCAGCCCAACTACTTAGGCTCAAACACGTAATAACAGTTAACACAGAAGTCCACAAGGCCGGCCCATTAACTAAGGCCCATAAGTGTGGTCTCGAGTCGCAACCGGACTCGCAAGCATGGTTTCGAGTCATGCTGTGTGTGCTGATCTCAGGTGGTTGCGAGTCGCAACCGATGTCGCAACCGTGGTTTCGGCTTGTCATGCTGAGGTCTCGAGTCGCAACGGGACTCGTAACCTGTGGTTTCGGCTTGTCCTGTTATGGTTGCGAGTCGCAACCGCGTGGTCTCGAGTCATCACGCTGTGGTTGCGAGTCGCAACTGGTTGATTGCGAGTCGGTATGCTGTCATTTTCACGTTCAGGTGCTGATGCAGATGTGGTCAGCCAAATGGTACTATGTAATCAGGCCCTAAATCAGGAAACAACCAATAGCATTCCACTAACAGTTTTCCTAATCAGGCTATTAGTCAAAGTGGATCAAAATCACAAGGGTTTTCATGTCTTCAACTATCATTCAAGGTGTTCTTCAAATATTCAAACATATATTCAAGTTCTTCATAACATAAACAACACTTATTCAACCAAAACTATGAACAACAATCAAGATACAATTTACTAGCATGCATCCTATATGACAAACATGTTCATTAGCCGATTTGTTTAGTATAAACACCCAACTTTTCGGATCCAAATCCAAGTGCAACCAATATCATCATTCACCTTTTTAACATACAATGAACCCATTTTTACATCAAGCATTTATGCATAGTTCCACACATAACAAGAACATTCATGAACCGATTTCTTTTCAAAACATCATGCATAACTAAGTTAACTACCATATTATCACATAATCTCATCATACAATCATAACATGAACATATTAACACTAAGCATTCAACCATAATCATTAAAAACACTAACCGGTCAATGGGTTTCGAGGGTGTGTGTAAAGCTTCCAACCGGGTGTGTGTGTGAGCCGATCCAAGTCCAAATCCGAGAATGATGAAGTGTTTGTGTTCTAGAGTTTAAGTGAGAGAGAATAGGAGAGTGTGTGTGTTCTAATGTTCAACAAAATGGTAAAAATGACTAAGGTGGTGTATTTATAGTCAAGTTCCAAGTGTTGCACCCTTATGGGTTTCGGCTAAGGGTTTTCGGCCCAATGGCCCAACCGGCCAAATGGTTACGGTTCACTCGAGACCACATGGTCTCGAGTCGGGTCCTTGTTGTTTTGTGTTGGGTTCTCGGCTCGCATATAACACACATACATATATACATACAATGCACACAAAACAAAGCACATAAAAGTTCACGTTTATCATTAAGTTTGATCGGTCAACTATTCACATAGCGTACAAGCAAGTTACATCAAGTCACAACGAAAGGTTCTAGATTTCGAGTTGTCACATTTGGTATCAAAAATTGGGTTTAGATAGGATATATGCTAATTACGCCGTTTAATTAATAAAAGGCTTTCTAATTACGCTATTGAGCATAACTTTTAATCTATACCTCAAACTGATGTCAAATTTTAGGGACAAGTTTATAATTCAGTAGTGAAGGTTTCTATCCTTTCACATTTTCAAAAATGTCGTTTTAAGGTCAAAAGGGCATAACGGTCAACATTTAGGCTTTTTAACGGAAACAAGCATGAACTAGGATTTCTATGGAACCAAGTTGTATAACCTCGGAGGGTTATACTAACCTATAATATGGTCCTAATGGAATCCTAAGGCATATCTAAACTAAGCTAAATCGGGTCAGAACTGAAAGTCAAAGCAAAAGTTAGCTTTTGGGACTTTCGGTTCCGAACCGGGCCTATACTTAGAATTGTCGGGTTGAATCATGCTTAGGCATGTTCAACTAATATTTACCAAGTTATTAATGTGACCAAACTGATTTTATGACTTTAATTTAATAGTTATGCATTTTATTTAAAACTAACCCGTTTGACTTCCATTTGACCCGACAATTAACTAAGTAAACGTGGTAATTAGGAGGTGCCCTTTTTGAGGGTTTAACACCTACCTAATTACGGTCACGTAGCCACGTTTATTGCAAACAATGGCTTAACCGTTTAAAAGTCAAAGCGTTTATCGAAAATGCTTGACTTTTCGGTTTAAAAGGCTAAATAATTAAACTATGCATGAAAGGGTACTTACAAGAGGTCCTATGAACTGAAGGAGGTTCTCAAAAAGAGTTCAAGACCCTCACAAATCAGAGATCATAGCAGATTTGAAGGAATGGTCTGAAAACAAAGGAAAACCATCTCCTATTTATACTTTTCGGGACCTCGTAGGATCGCGACAAGTGTTGGGGAGTTATATTCAGATTATTACAAGTGTAAAGTGATTTTTATCATACAATGGGCAGCCCCTAGAGTCAAGTTTGTGAGTATGGCACCTTGTTTTAACAAAACCAGCAGCCAAAACATGTTTCTGCAGCTGTGCAGGTCACGCGGCCCGCGTAGGAGGCCCAAGAAGGCTTCGCGGCCCGCCTGGCAGCCCAGTTCAGCAATTAGGACTTTTAGAACATGCAGTTTCAGTCCATGAGAGTACATAACTGCACATAACAGCCCTTTATAAACCCGTACATCTTATAAAAAGTCATATTCAGTCCCTCTGACATCTGAATCAGATGGTTACAGGTCTGAAACAACTTTTGAAGGCTGTTAAGATCAGAAACAGTTTGCTGAGTTACAGTTTCAGTCCCCGCATATGTTAAAAAGGCTTTTCTGATGCGAATAAGATCCGTTAATCTCATTTCAAGGCTCTACTAAGATTCCTACACATTGAGGATATAAAACATGCTCAAAAAATGTCGGATGTCGGTTCGTTTGGCCGTACGGTCACGTTGTTCGTCTAATTACGACGAAACACGAACGGACGCTAAAAATGGTCCAAATTACGCGACGAGTGGAATTTTATCATGCCACACACTAAAATAAAATATTTTAGTGCTTACATAAATTTTTGGGTGTCCGGGGATATTCAGAACGCGAGATATGCGCAAAAGTGCAAACTTGTGCACTTTTTGACACTTTTAGTCCCTGCATGACATAAAAGTTTATTTTTGCGCACCAAACACCTCTAAGCCTATATATAAGCTATATAAAGGATAAATAGGGTATGTTTAACTCATGGACATATTCCAGAAGGTCCGTTATCAAACGATTCGACCTACATTTGCATTTTGACGCAATTAGTCCCTTAATTGTGCAAAGTAGCGCGAAATGACGTTTAATGATATCTAAACCTTCCATGGCCCATAATAATCATTCCAAGCATATATTTAAATATTACTACACTCCCGTTTGCTTAAATAGTCACCAAAGGGCGTATATTCAAAAGTTGACGCTTTAGGCCCCTCTATTGCGCAAACTTGCGCATTTCATCATTTATTAGCATTGAAGCCTCATCTAATCCATATTAGGCACCCTTGAAAGTATTATTAAACATTACAATGCTTTGGGTTCGCTAAAAGGTCATTCAGAGGTATAATTAAACATATTGACACTTTTAGCCTTTCTAACTTGCAAAGTTGCGCGTAACTTTACTTATAGGCATAAAAACCTTAGATGGCCAATAATTGGCATTCCCGAGAGTATAATAAAATACCATGAAGCTCCCGGTTGGTTAAAAGGTCACTCAGAGGTAAGAATTAACATATTGACGCTTTTAACCTTTATTGCGCAAACTTTCAATTAATTACGCAAACGGCTATACTTAATCATCAAGTGGCACATTTGTGAATATAAACATCATAAGAGGTTATTTAAAAACTTATTTTAGGTATGCTAACACGTTCAGTCCTTTTATAATCAAAGTTTTCGATTTTCGGAAAATTAGTCCCTAAATTTCACTGTTTGACTTCATTAGGGTTTATTACACGTGTCAATACATCATTGGACGTGATTTTACGAGGTGTTACATCCTCACCCCCTTATAAGAAATCTCGACCTCGAGATTTGCTAAAATGCTGGAAGTACTTTTTGTCGGACAGTGGATTTAACTTCCACAGCCTATTTGGGCCTCTAGAGGCATCCTAAATGACCTTTATAATAGGTTCATGTTTCTTCCGTAGATCCTAATTCTGACGATCCTTAATCGATACGGGCTTCCTATCATATCACAGATATGCATATCTTTATTTGATAATGCTTCTTGACTTATTGGTGAAATACATCCTTAAATCATTAGTGTGGGTCACATAGCAAGTGCCATCACATCCATAAATAGGTTTTAGTTTAAAAACTGTTGACCTTTGATGTATTCGATTTCCTTGAATGATCTCATATATAGTCAGAGATTAACTAGCCTGTTGTATAAAAATTTCAGTACACGCTTCATAGAGCGATACTTTCAATTGAACCCTATTCCTTATCAAGGACTTAAGAGGGTTGTGACTTTTATCAATTCTCAATTTTCCGCTGACTACTGGAAACTTTCAGATGATTATGGATTTGTGTGATCTTATTCGTTGTTTCCAAAGCAACTTTCAGATCCTGATAATTGGACTTTCCAATCTATTGTTCTAACAATAGATGTTTAACATACCATCTACACAAGGTCCCCAAAGGAGCAGCCTTGATACTTACATCATAATTGTTATGGAAAAACTTATTTTATGGTGAGATGGTTATTCCAATCATTGCTTAAAACTAGTCTTAAGGAATAGCTAATCCTTACAGCTAGTCGAAACAAGTCGACGATCCTGGGCATTTAATGGCGATTCTTAATTGTTGCCTAGATAGGGTTGCGGTAATCATTGCATAAGCAAAATGAGCCGTCTTTCTTAATATATAAAATTGAAATTCTTAGAATCACGAATTAGGCTTTAAGAACCTTTATCTTGAAATTCATCTTAATTAGGGTTTCTATTCTCCAGTGATGGTACTAGTTATCATGGAGATTTCACAATAATGCAGCCCTAAACAGGATGTTAATCTTAACTCTACTTGCCTCCAAGGAGGTAAACAGGGTAATCTTTGGAGAAGATAATCGAAACATACGGAGATTACAGAGATTTTCCAAATCTCATGCTCCACTTCATTCATCATTGCTTGTGTTAGATAAGGGACACATTCACATTACGAATCTATGGATTCCCTTAATCAGTGACATTTACTTGGACAATCCTATTGTGGATATGTCACACCCCGATTTCCACACGTTTCACCGGTGGGCCCGGTGGGGGATTACCGTGACGTAGTTGGCAACAATATAGTCAAACCACACAATATTTAAATGCACAGCGGAAGCATAAAGATAGATATATTTCAACCATCGAATGTAATATCCAAGTATCACAAGTAGTCGAAACAATCCACAGGGGATCAAAATAAAATAGGAAATAATGTTCAACAGATAGTGGCATCCCAAGCTTGCGAGACTCTAACGATGCTAAGGAGTGGCCAGCCTATTTCGTGTAGAACCTGCATTTAATCTTTTTGGGGAAAGTACGTCAGTTTACACTGGTAAATACATTCAACCGACACTTTTGTAAAAGGTTTAATAAAATTGATTTGAATGCACAAGGCACAAACTCTTTATAACTTGGGATAATTAATCAATCAAATCTTGTAAAAGAATTACATGTTCACTATGCGTTCAGTCGCCCGGGTCGTGCCGGGTTTAAGGTTAATAGACACACCACATAGCATAAAACCGTGGCGGGAAAACCAACGGTTATACCTTTATAAATATGGACACATTGTCGGGTGTACGCCTACACCCGCGTGTCAAGGTCCTGGCCATTTCGTAAA
This sequence comes from Helianthus annuus, assembly GCF_002127325.2. Taxonomy (NCBI): domain Eukaryota; kingdom Viridiplantae; phylum Streptophyta; class Magnoliopsida; order Asterales; family Asteraceae; genus Helianthus; species Helianthus annuus. Next base: position 26,300,250 of record NC_035443.2, read on the forward strand.
ATGTTGCCAAGGATATCCGGGACATGGTCATTAAACTCCCAAAGGTGTAAAGCCAACAAAACCAATTTTTAAACAGGTCACTTTGATAATACCCAACTACTAATGAGTTAGGGTCAATTGCCCGACCAAGCGGTATTTTATATACCGTACCCCAAGCCCGTATAAGGGAAATAAGTTAAAAGTATTTACCTGAGCAAGTAATAACCACAACAAGCAAATGCAAGTATCTTTTACTGGTCTCGTATTCTGGAATGAAGGTTTATAATAACCTATTAGAATCCTAACGGGTCTTTATTTTAGCCTAAGCTTAGACCGGTTAGTTTCAAAGGATAAATACGGTTTAATCGCATGAAAGGCGAAAACCGGGAATGGAATATGGTTTGGACCCAACAAGTTTGAAGACTTATTTTATATGGGTGATATCAACACATTCTGGATTTTGAGGTTAAAACGATAAGGTTTGACCCGTTTCGGCTAGTTTATGTAAACTAGTTACATAAACCGAACCGGACGCGTAAAAAGGCGTAACGGGTAACCGTAAGTGTCCTACAGAGGTTTCTTAAGTTAGTATGCTCTAAAGAGGTTGTGGTACCAGTAGGATACCTTCCATTATTCCCATAACGAGTTTAATCCCAATATACGCCCCGTAGGGGTATTTTGGTCATTTTAAAGGTTATAAAAGAGGTTTCCGAGCTCTACAGGTATTCTGAGTTTTCTGAACAGGTTATAAAGTTCAAAATACTTTATTTATTATTTAAAATCAGTAGCAACTGGATTCGGGTCAAAATACCTTGTAGAACTCATTTTATGACCGAAAAGGGTATATTCGGTATTTACCGAATCAATGCCATAACCGCAGGTTATGAGCAGGTTAAAAATAATTAAAAATCTTTAAAATCTCAAAATATTATTTTACATTAGTGTGTAAAAGGTTTGGTGTCGAAATTGTAGGATCGGATTCCGACCTAAACGAGTCGGTTGGAAGAGCTCAAATCCGTTTCAGCGGCGGAAACAAAGAAACGGATGTATACACAGCTTGTTTTACACTTTAATCCTCTCGTATATTGATATTACAATGTTTACAGTACAAGGAAATACCGGCAGCACCTCGGTAGCAAATCTGAACAACCGTTCCAAATGATTTGACAAAGTGACCTATTTATAATAGTTGTGAACCGCTCCAAAGACATGGCCGTAAAAGCGGTTCAGCCATGTCATAAAGGCGATCCAGCATATTACCTAAACGCGGTTCAGATCAAGATATAAAAGCGGTTCCCATGTGACATGTTGACATAAAGGCGGTTCTCATGATTTACTCTAAACCGATGCATCAAGTCAACATTTGACATCACATGAAACTCCTTTCATTGGGCCTTGGATTGGCAATCTCCCATTGGACCTCATGTTGGTCCAATAAACAACAACTAGGCATTTAAGTCTTGCAATCTTTAATTTTGTTTTGTCGTTTGTTGTTGTTGATTGATGATGTCACATGATGTCATCATTAAGCATGATGACATCATGCTTGACCAGATCCGCATCGCAACCCGAACTCGACTTTAGACGTAGTCGACAGATGACTGCACCAACAGACTCCCCCTCAGATGTTGACGAGTCTAAAGTGTCGAGTCTTCAACGACTTCAGTCTTTATCAGTCTTTGGACTTCTCTCTTTATCTTCAGAATCTTCAGGCTCCCCCTTTCGTCAAGCTTCCGTGCTTTTGGGATCGACACCTGGCTTTGCGTATCAACAGATTGACTGGGATTTTGTTCGGTCTTCTTCAAGAATTCTGCCTGGATCTAACTTTCTTTGGCTATAACCTTCATCAGACTCCCCCTATCACTCTGCTAGGATAGTTGTCTGGGATTTTGTTACCACCATCGAAATTATCTCCTGGCTTCTCTCTGTTCAGCTCATCATCTGCATCATCTCAAACACTCTATCACAAACAAATAAAGTTGTGATTCAACTTAATGAATCAACTTAATTATGTGATACTGTTTTCAATAAACCACTGCTTCACAAATTTGAAACATTTCAATTACTGATTCAACCTAATGAATCATTTTAAACATTTCAAATGTCTTAACCAACCTGTATGTTCATCAAGTTTAGCCTTTGAGATTTCGAAAATCAGCTCTTCACCATCAGTTGTCGAAAATCTTTTTGGATTTTTGAAAATATGAAACAAAAATGCAAAGACAGAAATTTAAATGCAAAACAAACAAATTTTTGTGAGTTTGTGCAAGAGGATCATATCAGTTTTTGAGACATAACACAAGCACCGTTAAGCTTTTAATCGTTTTAAGTTCTAAACGATTCACGTAGATTGACGATATAATTGTCCTCTTAAATTTTCATACAATTTTCAATCTATTCAGGATACTATTTAGGTATTTTATGAACTTAGTTCAATTCATGTATCCCACCTCTTGAATATACTCCCGTATCCAGAATCCCAATATTCAGTCTTACAGGTATGAACACTACAATGATGTCTGTACATAAATTAGGGGAAAGATGCGAGAACTGAGGGATCTCAGGTCAGAACTTCCGTTCAGCAGAGAGATATCAGCTTCGACTTAGCAGTGTGTCCCCTTTAGAGGATCTTTTCAGCTACAACAGATGATTATCAATTTTATTGTCTAATCATTCTGAGGGCTATAATGCTATGTTTCAAGCATTTTGCGGAAAGTATTAGCCAAGGACTAGGTCAGAACTACCGTTCAGCAGAAGTCCCGGAATAATACCCCAGACATCATAGAGTATAAACACCTAGTATATCAGAATACGAGACCTTTCAAACGAGATTTCAGGGGTTACCTATATATCCAAGTAGTGTTCCCCACAAATTTCACAAGTTTGAAATTTTAGGTTTATATCCCGAATAAATCTACTAAATGTACAAAAACCTATCATCACATCATCAGTGAGACCGTTTATCACATTTTACATTACATTTCTTTAGCGTGCTGTGATAGTCCACTGATTTACTATCATTTCCTCTTTATCACAACAAAACTCGTTTTTAACTTTTTCGATGTTTTTGACATTTTCAAATTTTCTAATTTTTTTTAAAATTTTTCTCCCCCTAAAATCAAAATATGTTTCAATTTTGATTTTCTGGGAAAATTTGAAACAAACTGTACAAACTTGACAACCTGATGAGAATCACTTCAATTCTCTATCCACCTGGCATAAACAATCAGAACTCCCCCTCACAACAAACTATTTTCCCATTGTGATTTCAAAACACTTAAGTTTGTTTTAATCAAAATGGCTTTTCCGGAAAACTTAGTTTGTTTACCAAACAGTTTAGGTACGGGTTTACTTCATCATCTTGTTTTCTACACAAAAGTAGGAAAATCCAAGTACAAGTTAATGTCCTTGATTTACCATATGCAGTCCAGAATCCTCTGTACCACTTGTAAAACATTCACAAACATAACCAAACCTCTTTACCGTTTGCATGATTGACATTACCGAATAAAATTCAAGAAAGATGCCGATTCATGCTCCACGCTTACCAACCTGGGAGCTCCGGCAAGTCAGGTTTTTCTATTTGAAAAGTTTCACCCAAGCCTGACCAGCCTTGGGTGATTTTGAATTCTTGTTCAACAATGGTGGAAAATTTTTCTCATCCATTGTTAAACTAGAATTCTCGACCTTTACTTCAACACATGGCTCTTCTGGTTTTACCATACCAGAATCATTGCCTGAATGTGGCTTGTCTGACTTTAATGAGTCAGATTCATCGCCGACATGTGGCTCCTTTGTTTTCGAAGAAACAGATTCATCGCCAGGAAGTGAAAACTTCACTTTCTTCTTCTTCTTATCCTCTTTTGTCCCCAGATTTGTATCTGATGAATTCGACTTGCTTGACTTTGCAGTTGAGGGAGTTGATTCATCAGCACTCTTCTTTGATCTGTCAGATGAACCCGAGGACAAAATCTTTTCGAGATATTCTCTTGCTTTCTTTCTCTTTTTCCTCAGTCGATCTTTCTGCCCCTGAGAAAGCTTCACTTTTGTTTCTTGAACTTTAGGTTCTTTGACCTTCTGTTCTCTGACGTTTTGGCCCGAAACTTTCAATTCTTTGGGCTTGACAACGACTGGTATCTTCTTTGCCATTTTCTGAGAATTGGCCCTCAATCTTTCATGCAATCTCCTTGGGCAATCTCTGGCAATGTGACCTTTGATATTGCAATTGTAGCACCTCCTGGTCTCATAACTCCAGTATTGGCAGTTAACAGCAATATGCCCCTGATATCCGCAGCTGTAGCACACCCTGTTATCATACCAGTTACCATTTTCACACCAAATGCTCAGATCATAGCATTGTCTGGCTTGGTGATATTCTTTCCTCAAATGTGCTGGTTTTGACGCTTTTGCACTGTGGTTTGTTCTGCACACAACAAATTTTGAATTTTCATTTTCAATTTTTTGTAATTTTTTCTTTTGATTGGATGATCGTACTGATGAATTTTTTTCTTCATTTTTAAAGTTTTGATTCTGTTTTACAATCTTCTTCACAGGTTTTTGCTTAGAGCATTCACCTTTTTCAGTTGATTGCAGAACAGTTTTCTGAAATTTTTCTTTCAACTTTAAAAACAATTTTTGTTTTTCTTTCTTAACATTTTCATCATCAGACTCTGTCACAGACTCATCTGCTGAATAAAATTTTTCATTTTCCTCATCAGTTTTATCATCACAATCTTTGACTTTGGCTTTGTCAACGTTTGTAGCCTTTTCACTCATCGGAACTGAATTGATCGGTTTTGGACAAGGAATATTCAACTTGTCAGATTTAGTCGCAAAACTGATCAATTTCTTCTCAAGTTTATCTATCTTGGTCCTGGAATTCTTAGCTTCTTCCTCAAGCTGAGATATTCTCTCAAGATGAGACTTGATGGAATTTTCATTCTCAACCTTCAAACTTTCAAGAACAGACTTTTCATTCATCAAAATTTTGATCTATTCCTGAAATTTTGATTCATTGGCTTTTAGATTCTTATTTTCAAGCTTAATCCAGAAATCTAAATCTTCTGAAGATTTCTGTTTGTCTTCAAGCTCTTTTACCAACTCTTTGATTCTCTTTTGAGCGCTTTCACCTTCTTTTTCAAGTTCGACAATTTTCTGAAGATGGGAATTTATCATCTTTTGTTTTTCAATGTTGTTTTTACTAAACACATTTTTCCCATCTTCAAGAATTTTCACTTGCCCCTCAAATTCTTGATATTTCAAAGTCAAACTGTTAAAATCAACCAACAGTTTGTCGTTTTCGGCTTTCAACTTCTCACAATCTTTTTCCAGAGAAAGAATCTGGTTTTCAGCAACGTGCTTCTCGTCTTTCAACTTTTTGACTTCAAATGCCAAACTTTCTATGTCTCTCACAAGTTTGTCATTGTCAGTCTTAAAGTTATCGCATGTTGAGCACATTGTTTCACTCTTCACCGATTCTTCAGCTTTTGAAGTTTCTTCTTCCTTTGCTATCAATGTACCTGCACAAAACAATTTAACGAAATCAAAAGGATTTCCAATATTATCAATATAACAACCTCGTTTGAAATCGTATTTCAGCACATGTTTTGCCCTGATACATTTAGTAACCCTTTTGTGCATCTCTTCAATCACATCTGAACTTAGATCTAGCACATTATATTCCAAAACCTTGATCAGATCTTTCTTTTTCTTTCTGGTTTCAAGTTCATGAGCTTTCAGTTTGCTGATGAATTTGTTTAGATGTAATTTTGAAAACTTTGAATCTTTTCTCAAATTTTCCAAACATTCACTCCACTCGACAGGTAATGCATCTGCAAACTTTTCTATCTTTTCACTATTTGATAGAAATATCTCATGTTCTTTTAGATATTCAAGTAAGACTCCATATCGTTTTTCAAGATCTTCCAACGTTTCATCTTTCAGACATACGAAATATTTGAATCTTTTTGCCCAACCTTCTTTGCTCACTGTTCTATAATTCTCATCTATAAATCAGTGATGCCACTCATTTAACCTCTCAAAATAATAGTTCTCCTGATCATCAAACACCATTGCCATTTTTCAAACTTATGTTTGTCGAAGATTCGTGAACCCGTTCCAATGAATGTAGATTGTTAACTCAAATGCCCCCAAATCTTGATAGACAAATAATGGTTCTTTTTATTTTTGTTTTGTTTGTTTTGTTTACGGTGCACTTACAAACTAAACATGGGCTTTTATGTGTAAGTGGGGTGGTGACAAGAACTGACTAAATGGACGATTCACTTTATATAATCCATAAAGTGGCTGACACTTTCAACCAAGCTACAACGTAATTGGGCCAAAAATTGCACTATATGGGCGGCAACAATTATAAAATGTAGTGGGCGACAAGTCTGAATTTTATCAAGTGGGCAACAATTTATGGAGTGGGCCGACAAACAAAAACAATTTCTGATTGGTCAATATTATATAATGGGGCGGTGCAATAAAAGCGATCCAGAGAATATCAGAAAAGCGGATTCCCTATTTCCTATAAGCGATCCAGGTAAGGTCAAATGAGCGGTTCATGCACTTTACACTTTTGAGCGGTTCAAGGATGTTCCGATGGGCGGTTCATAAACGTCATTATGAGCGAGTCATGCATGAAATTTACGAGCGGTTCCAGATGGTATTATCAGCGGTTCATAAAGTGTTCCTATGAGCGGTTCCAGACAATATTTTCGAGCGGTTCAGACCTGACGTCAGCAAACACGAACCTATTTCGAGCGAAAGTTCAAATTTAATCAATTTTAAGCCGAATTAAGGTCTGAAAACTTCCAGGTTTTGTTAAATCATCATTCCGCACACAATATGTAAATTTGAAGCAATTTTGACCGTAAAAAGTTGCGTTTCTCGAAAAAGAAAGGTGTAGAAGCAGAAAAAGTGATGGACACGAGCTGTATATGTGAGATCTCCTCCTCCTTGGCTCTGATACCAATTGTAGGATCGGATTCCGACCTAAACGAGTCGGTTGGAAGAGCTCAAATCCGTTTCAGCGGCGGAAACAAAGAAACGGATGTATACACAGCTTGTTTTACACTTTAATCCTCTCGTATATTGATATTACAATGTTTACAGTACAAGGAAATACCGGCAGCACCTCGGTAGCAAATCTGAACAACCGTTCCAAATGATTTGACAAAGTGACCTATTTATAATAGTTGTGAACCGCTCCAAAGACATGGCCGTAAAAGCGGTTCAGCCATGTCATAAAGGCGATCCAGCATATTACCTAAACGCGGTTCAGATCAAGATATAAAAGCGGTTCCCATGTGACATGTTGACATAAAGGCGGTTCTCATGATTTACTCTAAACCGATGCATCAAGTCAACATTTGACATCACATGAAACTCCTTTCATTGGGCCTTGGATTGGCAATCTCCCATTGGACCTCATGTTGGTCCAATAAACAACAACTAGGCATTTAAGTCTTGCAATCTTTAATTTTGTTTTGTCGTTTGTTGTTGTTGATTGATGATGTCACATGATGTCATCATTAAGCATGATGACATCATGCTTGACCAGATCCGCATCGCAACCCGAACTCGACTTTAGACGTAGTCGACAGATGACTGCACCAACAGAAATTTGGGTTTAGATAGGCTTTATGCTAATTGCGCCGTTTTATTACTAAAGTTTTCTTAATTGCGCTAATTAGCATAACTCCAATTCTAGACCTCGGATTGACATGATATCTTATGGACATGTTTAGAAATCAGTAACTAAGGTTACTGTCCTTTTACATATCCAAAATTCTCGTTTTAAGGTCAAAAGGGCATTATGGTCAACATTTAAGCATATAACGGAAATGTGCAAACGACTCGGACAAACAACGAACCGGTCACAGAGGGTTATACCATCATGTAACCTGGTCCTAAGAGAGTCCTAAGGCATATCTAAATCATACCAAAACGGGTCAGAACTGAAGTCAAAGCAAAAGTCAAAGTTTTGCGACTTTCTGTTCCGAACCGGGTCAAAAACAGTAAATGGTCGGATCAAACAAGCTTAGACCAGTTATAATACTTATTATCAAGTTATATGAGTGATAAAACAGGTTACATGTCATCTACATTGTTAATTATGCATTAAATCGAAATTTAGCATTCTGTTGACTTTTTCTAAGCAACTTTGACCCGACATTCGGACTAGTTAGAATGGGAATTAGAGGGTGCCCTTTTAAGGGTTTAGTGCCCACATAATTACCAACATATAACTACCTTTGTTTCGGTTAATCACTGGACCATATGTGATTAACCGTTAAGTCAACCGTTAATTACGACGGATTGACTTTTAAGCTATAACTAAGCAAAAACTAAACTACGAAGGGTCAAGCACACTTACAGAAGTTTAGTACACGACCAGAGATGCTAAGGGAGGATTCTTGAGCTCCAAAAATGATCAAGGAAGCAGAATGAGGTGTGAAGAACTTGTTGCAACAATGTGGCCTTTTATAGCAAATTAGGTGTAACAATTCTCATTAAAATCCATAATTAGGATGATAATTAGATAATAAGGAAACCCTAATTGAGACACCCAAGTAATTCTGCACTAACCCTAAAATTTTCAGAACAATTGGAATTAGGATCAGGGCCCCTAAAACTCAGGGGGGTTAAACCCTAGTTGATATTTATCTATTAAAAACGTTGTCACAATTGAAATTAAGAAAAGAGTTGAGTCATGCAAGCTAGTCCCGAACCCAGCTAGCTAGGTAATTAGACTGCACCCTTACGGACCGTAAGGGAAAATGCCATACGGTCCGTAAGCATGTCTCAAAAATCACTATAAATAGCAGACCTTGGCAGTAGCTTTCTGAAGTTAATACGACGTGAAAACTCTCTGTGGACGTCGAGATATCACAGTATTATTACAATAAACACACACTAATATCGAAGTGCTGCCGCAAAACAGGGTAATAACTCGATCGCTATTACGATTCATTTTCCGACTGATCAATATATCCAATGGATGTTTAAATGCCGCCCACATCAGGGTAATACTTTGTCGTTCGTCGTTAAATCGATGGATGTTTAAGTATCGCACTTTGTCGTTCGTTGTGAGAATTTGATCTCGTGAGTTATCGTAACTGCTGTATTGATCACTAACCCGGTTTTGTGTGCATTATTATTTAAATTAGGTTAACAAGGCTAATCCATATTATGTCCGTACTAAATCTGCAATGTGAGTCATTCTCTTTTTATCAACTGTTTTACAATACTCCAAATTATTTTCAGAATTATAAATTACAGTGATTAAGTTTATGTAATCACCAAATTACAGCCAGTATGTGGGGTATTGTGCACATTACTACTGTTTTAATCACATTAGGTGGGCGACCCTAAAAATAAGTGATATACGTCATTCATTGGGGCAGCCAATGGTGATATGACCACAGTCACAGATCCGGTCGAGTGACAAATATTGTGGGTAGTTGGTTGATATCTGAAACATATGTAAAAACTCTTAATACTGTAAATTATAATAAATGAGTCATTTTAGTAAACTGAATGATTCACTCAGTATTTCCCCGCTGACAAAATCTTTTTCAAACATGTTTCAGGTGATCTATTGTAATTCAGGAAAGGTGCTGGGAAGCAGTGCGGGCTTAAAATAGTGGCTCATTATAAAATAAATATGTTTTGTAAAAATAAAGATTTCTCAGTAAAATCTTGTTATTGTAAATTATTGGGGTTTTATCCCGAATTGTGAAATAAAATAATCGGGAAAAGTTTTAGCTTTAAAACGATCCTGACGATAAAATTCCGCTGCTAAATAAAATCACATAATTAAATATCACGGGATTTCTGTCCCACGGCTCCTGAAACGGGTCAAACCGGGTCGGGGGCCGTGATAGAAATGAGGTGGTATCAGAGCCACTGAGTTAAGCTAATTAAGTATTTAGAGATACTTAATTTTTCCTGATTACTATTATGTGATTATGTGTTTTATTAATTTGTTAGTTACAGTATGGGTAAGCAAAAGCTGCAAGATATCTATCTTAAATTAGATAGGTCAATCTATGAAGAGGGAAGTTCATCTTCAAAACTCCCTACAATTCCTGAAGAAGGAATATTTATGCGAAAAGCACAATATGAGAAACCGCTTTCTCCTAGAAAAAGGAGTATGATTATTAAGAAAAGTAAAGAACAAATCCGAGAAAAGAGGATTAAAAAGGAAACCCAGGAGTTAATCAATAAATCACCTTGGGAAGACAAGCTAGATGAGAAATGGGCAAATTTGTATATGCTAGCTACAGTAGCAGAACATGCAAATCTTTAAAAACCCTAAGTCTAGTAATAACACTTCCCAGTAAATAAATAAATAAATCCGAGTGTGTTCTTTCCTGTATTTTGTACAAATAGTGTGCAATAAAACTTCAATGTTTTATTTGTTAAACTTTGTTCCAAAGTTTTAACTTAGTATTTTGTGCATTTTGCATATATGCTACACAGCATGAATGAGATATCTGAAGCCTTTCAGAACCTCGATCTTTACCCGGTGAATGTAGAAGTTTCCCAAGATTTCACTGGATACTTTGCTGATGTGGAACAACCTGTAGAATTCAATGCTCCACCTTTGACAAAGCCAAAACGAAAGAAAAGAAAGAATTATGTATGGGGTAGTCGTATCCGTAGGAAAAAGCCAGTTCCGAAACTTCCTAAAATAAACAACCCTTTAGGAAAAGGAAAAGGAATTGTAATCAAAGAAAATACTAAACAGCAAGAGATGGAAACTGAAGTCAAGAAAGATTCTAGGCAAATGGAGAAACAGTTTGAGGAATATTCTAAAGATATAGAAATGGAGGTAGGACAAGGTTCTAGACCAACACAGATAGAAATTGGGGAGAGCTACAATCAAAACCAAAACCAGGGAATAACTTTTCAAGATGAAATAGATTTTCTATTGGCAAACTGTGAGACTATTCAGCCTGTCAATACGAATGTTTTTACCTATCCTAGTGAAAATCCACTTCCTATGAATTTTGAACCAGCAATTCCAGAACCAATAGTCCACTCTCAACCTGTAGAAATGGACGAATGGTGGACAAATGATTGGCAATTCCAAAATATTGTCAACGACCCTTATTCCTTTTTTCCACAATTCGATCCAGAACCCCTACCTAATCCACCAATGAGTAACGAGAATATGGCTGAACTTCGCCATTACGGTGAAGAATTGATGGATGCAGGAAATAGAATCAGGGAGATAGGGGGACAAATTGCCTGGAAATATGATGAAAGGGAAATGCGTTTTTAGAACGACAAGTGGTGAGAGATAGGAAGGTGGTAAAACTATAGTTGTGTAATAGTATAGGAAATAGTGAAATCAGTCTGTAACATAACAAAGAATAAAACTTTGTAAGATATTGGTGTGTATTGATGCATACTATAACCAACATAAAATGAAATCGAGAAATCGATAGTTTTGACTATACGTGTATTGTAAATTGTGTGATTGTTGTGTATAATTGCTATTTATCAGATACTAATAAAAATTATATATGTTATCAGATGGCAAATATTGGTAATGAACCGGTAAATGAGGTTAATCAGTCGGAGCAACATCCAGGGGATCAATATATGACTAGACAAGATATTGAAAATATTGTTGCTCAAGGGATAGCCAATGCTATTCCAGCATTCGTTGCTGCTGTAAAAAGTCCAATCGAACCGCAACATATCGTTCCTAGTAAACGTACTTCTGAAGATAACTTCAGTAATAGTATAAACGGGGGCAATAATCATGTTAATCATGATAATGAATCCCAGCACACGCCGCTCCCTAAGAAACAGAAAGCTGCAACACCTGGTTGCACTTTCAAAGAATTCCTTGCTTGTAAACCCACTGAATTTGCAGGCAATGAAGGGGCAACTGCATCACTGCGTTGGTTAGAGAAAACCGAAGCAGTAATTGCAATAAGTAAGTGTGTTAAAGATGATCAGGTCATGTACGCATCAAATCTTTTTAAAGAAGGAACACTTGAATGGTGGAACACTGTGTTACAAGCTAAAGGAAGAAATAGGGCTTATGCTATGACTTGGGAGGAATTTAAGAATCTCGTAGAAAGAAAATTCTGTCCTGAGTATGAAAAGGAACAAATGGCAAATAAGTTCCTAACTCATCGGATGTTAGGTGTGGATTGTCGTGGTTATACTTCGACATTCTTCGAATATGCGAGAGTGGTACCTAACCTGGCTTCGCCAGAACCGGTACTCATTTCTCGTTATATTTGGGGATTAATTAGCGAAATTCGAAATATCGTTAAGGCTGCGAGACCTCGCACTATTGACGATGCAGTAGAATTAGCTAACACCCTAACCAATGAACTGATACGCACAAGAGATGAAGACAGGAAGAAGGAATTAGCTCAGAAAATTACCCAAGGATTTAGGGTGGGTAATAATAGTAATTTCAAGAAAAGAGGAGCAGGGCAATCTTCAGCACAGCCATTCTGCAAAATTTGCAAAAAGAAACATTTTGGAAAATGTAACAAACTTTGCAATTTTTGCAAAACGATAGGACATCGTGAAGAAAACTGCAGAAAGAAATCCATAATTTGTTACAATTGTGGAGAAGCCGGACATTTCAAAACAGAATGTCCTAAGTTAGTCAAACCAGTAGACAACAAACCCAAGGCGACCGAAGGAGCTACTAAGAAGAATGCCAGAGCATTCCAGCTAACCACTCAAGAAGCAGAGCTCATTCCGGATGTGATAGCCGGTACGTTTTTAGTTCACGACGTTTATGCAAAAGTATTATTTGACTCTGGTGCAAACCAAAGTTTTATAAATACTTCATTCTGCCAAGCTCTTAAGTTACCCTTAACTACCATTAGGCAGATTTTTACAGTCGAAACCGCAGATGGGAATTCAGTAAAAATCAATCAGGTTTTGCAAAAAGTAGGAATAGAACTTGCAGGTCATAAATTTGTTGCAAACCTATTACCTATGAAATTAGCTGAATTTGATGTGGTGTTAGGAATGGATTGGTTAATAGCCAACCATGCTCAAATCATTTGTGATAAAAACTCTATAGAAATTCAAGCACCTACTGGAGAAGTAATCATGATTACAGGAGATAAACCTCGAAAGCCACTGAAGTTCATATCAGTAATGAAAGTTGCTAATTATGAACGAAAACAAGGAATAGTATATATGATTTCAGTAATCATTAGTACTAAAGGTAAAGAATTTAAGGAAATTCCTGTAGTCTCAGAATACCCAGATATATTCCCGGAAGATTTACCTGGGTTACCACCAGATAGGGAAGTAGAATTTAGGATTCATCTAATTCCAGGAACTACAACGATAGCCAAGGCACCCTATCGATTAGTTCCTACCGAAATGCTAGAATTGAAGAAGCAATTAGATGAATTACTAAGCAAAGGATTTATACAACCTAGTTCATCCCCTTGGGGTGCACCAGTGTTGTTTGTGAAAAAGAAAGATGGATCGATGAGAATGTGTATCGATTATAGAGAGTTGAATAAGGTTATAATTAAGAATCGGTACCCATTACCTAGGATTGATGATCTTTTTGATCAATTGCAAGGCGCTGCGCTCCGGATATCATCAATTGAAAGTTCAAGAAGAAGACATACCTAAAACTGCTTTTAGAACTAGGTATGGACACTATGAGTTTACAGTCATGCCCTTCGGGTTAACTAATGCACCTGCAGCATTCATGGACATGATGAACAGAATCTGTAAACCATATTTGGATAAATTTGTAATTGTTTTCATAGACGATATACTTATTTATTCAAAAAGTCAGGACAAACATTGTCAGCACTTGCATGCACTCTTAACTTTGTTAAGAAAAGAAAAATTGTATGCCAAATTTTCGAAGTGTGAATTTTGGCTACAAGAAGTGCAATTTTTAGGACACATGGTGAATCATGAAGGTATTCACGTAGATCCTGCTAAGATAGAAGCAATTACCAATTGGAAGGTTCCACAAACCGCAATGGAAATTAGAAGTTTTATAGGTTTAGCCGGATATTATAGACGGTTTATTAAGGATTTCTCCAAGATAGCTGTACCATTAACTAAGCTAACCTGTAAAGCCATTAAGTTTGAATGGGGACCTAAACAAGAAGAAGCCTTCAGAATTTTAAAGCAGAAATTAACCAATGCACCAATTTTAGCCTTACCAGAAGGAACAGAAGACTTTGAAGTATATTGTGATGCTTCAAAATTGGGATTCCGATGTGTGTTAATGCAACGCAAGAAGGTAATTGCGTATGCTTCCAGACAATTGAAGAAGCACGAGGAAAACTATACGACTCATGATTTAGAATTAGGAGCTATAGTTTTTGCCCTTAAGACATGGAGACATTATCTGTATGGAAGTAAGTTTACTGTTTATACAGATCATAAAAGTTTAAGGTATATATTTCGGCAAAAAGAGTTAAATATGAGGCAATGAAGATGGATGGAAATCCTGAGTGATTACGACTGTGATATTCAATATCACGAAGGAAAGGCAAACGTAGTCACAGATGCTTTAAGTCGTAAGTATCATGAGAAGCAAAGGCGAGTCCGTGCTCTTAGAATAAATCTACAAGTAGATTTAATGGAACAATTGAAGGAATTTCAGGAAACGGCAATCAAGGACGATGCCAAAGGAATGAAAGGTTACCTAAAAGAATTGGAACAAGGAAATGATGGAATTTGGAAATTCCACAAAAACAGAATTTGGGTACCTAAACAGGGAGAATTAAGAAATAAGATTTTAGAAGAATCTCATAAATCTAGGTATACTGTACATCCAGGAAATAATAAGATGTACCAAGATTTAAGAAAGAATTTCTGGTGGATAGGAATGAAAAAGGATATAGCCGAATACGTATCTAAGTGTCTAACTTGTTCACAAGTTAAAGCCGAACATCAGAAACCTTCAGGTCTACTACAACAGTTAGAAATGCCTGTATGGAAATGGGAACTCATAACAATGGACTTTGTTACTAAGTTACCCAAAACCAGAAAAGGTAATGATGCGATTTGGGTAATTGTGGACCGATTAACCAAATCTGCTCATTTTCTACCAATAAAGGAAACCTTTAGCATGGAAAGGTTAGCCAAATTGTATGTGGATGAAATAGTATCCTTACATGGAGTCCCACTCTCCATTGTATCGGATAGAGATAGTCGTTTCACTTCCCGTTTCTGGACAAGCTTCCAAGAAGCAATGGGAACCCGACTCAATTTAAGTACTGCATATCATCCACAAACAGACGGACAAAGTGAAAGGACGATCCAAACTCTAGAAGACATGCTCCGCGCATGTGTAATTGACTTTGGTGGTAATTGGGATAACCATTTATCATTAATTGAATTCTCCTATAATAATAGTTATCACTCAAGCATCGAAGCCGCTCCATTCGAAGCACTGTATGGACGCAAATGCAGAACTCCCGTATGTTGGGCAGAAATAGGAGAAAGTCAATCATCAGGTCCAGAAATCGTACAAGAAACCACAGACAAGATAACTCAAATTAAGGAAAGATTGAAAATAGCCAGAGATCGTCAGAAAAGCTATGCAGACAATCGCCGTAAGCCACTAGAATTCCAGATAGGAGACAAAGTACTTTTGAAAGTATCTCCTTGGAAAGGAGTAATACGATTCGGTAAGAAAGGAAAACTGAGTCCAAGATATGTTGGACCATTTCCAGTGATCCAACGAATAGGACCAGTAGCTTATCGCTTACAACTACCAGAAGAACTAGCTGGAGTACATGATGTATTTCATGTATCCAATCTCAAGAAATGTCTATCGGACGAATCCCTGGTAGTACCTCTTCAAGACATAGAGGTAAATGAAAAGCTGAAATTCATAGAAAAACCTTTACAAATAGAAGATCGAAAAGTCAAGTTTCTCAAGCACAAGCGACTAGTACTAGTGAAAGTCAAGTGGAATTCAAAGAGGGGACCAGAATATACTTGGGAACTGGAGTCAAAAATGAAGCGGAAATACCCTCATCTATTCAGTGAATCTCGAGGACGAGATTTTTCTTAAGGTGGGGAGGATGTAACAATTCTCATTAAAATCCATAATTAGGATGATAATTAGATAATAAGGAAACCCTAATTGAGACACCCAAGTAATTCTGCACTAACCCTAAAATTTTCAGAACAATTGGAATTAGGATCAGGGCCCCTAAAACTCAGGGGGGTTAAACCCTAGTTGATATTTATCTATTAAAAACGTTGTCACAATTGAAATTAAGAAAAGAGTTGAGTCATGCAAGCTAGTCCCGAACCCAGCTAGCTAGGTAATTAGACTGCACCCTTACGGACCGTAAGGGAAAATGCCATACGGTCCGTAAGCATGTCTCAAAAATCACTATAAATAGCAGACCTTGGTAGTAGCTTTCTGAAGTTAATACGACGTGAAAACTCTCTGTGGACGTCGAGATATCACAGTATTATTACAATAAACACACACTAATATCGAAGTGCTGCCGCAAAACAGAGTAATAACTCGATCGCTATTACGATTCATTTTCCGACTGATCAGTATATCCAATGGATGTTTAAGTGCCGCCCACATCAGGGTAATACTTTGTCTTTCGTCGTTAAATCGATGGATGTTTAAGTATCGCACTTTGTCGTTCGTTGTGAGAATTTGATCTCGTGAGTTATCGTAACTGCTGTATTGATCACTAACCCGGTTTTGTGTGCATTATTATTTAAATTAGGTTAACAAGGCTAATCCATATTCTGTCCGTACTAAATCTGCAATGTGAGTCATTCTCTTTTTATCAACTGTTTTACAGTACTCCAAATTATTTTCAGAATTATAAATTACAGTGATTAAGTTTATGTAATCACCAAATTACAGCCAGTATGTGGGGTATTGTGAACATTACTACTGTTTTAATCACATTAGGCGGGCGAACCTAAAAATAAGTGATATACGTCATTCATTGGGGCAGCCAATGGTGATATGACCACAGTCACAGATCCGGTCGAGTGACAAATACTGTGGGTAGTTGGTTGATATCTGAAACATATGTAAAAACTCTTAATACTGTAAATTATAATAAATGAGTCATTTTAGTAAACTGAATGATTCACTCAGTATTTCCCCGCTGACAAAACCTTTTTCAAACATGTTTCAGGTGATCTATTGTAATTCAGGAAAGGTGCTAGGAAGCAGTGCGGGCTTAAAATAGTGGCTCATTATAAAATAAATATGTTTTGTAAAAATAAATATTTCTCAGTAAAATCTTGTTATTGTAAATTATCGGGGTTTTATCCCGAATTGTGAAATAAAATAATCGGGAAAAGTTTTAGCTTTAAAACGATCCTGACGATAAAATTCCGCTGCTAAATAAAATCACATAATTAAATATCACGGGATTTCTGTCCCACGGCTCTAGAAACGGGTCAAACCGGGTCGGGGGTCGTGACATTAGGCACCTTAGATCATTGACAACAAGTGCTACAAGTGTTCCTAGATCATCAACAAGTGTCCCTAAGGGCTCTAAAGCATGTAGGGGGCGCCCATGCTGCATCATTTATGGTTCTAAGTCGGTTTGAATGAAAAAGGCAGACATGAAGCAAAGTTTTCGGATCAGACAGACCCTCGCGGCACGCGAAGCCCCCCCCCCAGGGATCGTCGCGTCGCGCGATGCCCCTTCTGATCAAATCTTCAACTTTTGATTTTTAAGCTTTGGTCCTTGCCCTTTCACAACATTGTTTTGATCTTATTTCTTGCATTTTGAACCTTCCAAGTTGACTTATAAGGGCTTCAAGTTATATACCCACTTCGTTAAGTCCTCGGTTAACTATATTGTCATCCGAAAGTCACGAACTTCATCGTTGACGCTTTCAACCTCTCGCATACGAATTTGATGATAACTTTCTCATACGATAACGAAACCTTATGGAATTTTTGTCATGTATTCTAGTGAGCATAATTTACCGTTACAAAATCTCGGGTTTGTTAAAGGGTCAATCAGAGGTATAACTTAAACATGTTGACACATTTAACCCCTGTAGTTTGTAATCTCTCACTTTCTTCACATTTCGTTCCGTATGATCCATGATTCATTCGTTTGAAGGTACGAGCATCATTTAGGGTTACTGTAAAGTATATTTATCCCTTGTTGACATTTTGAACCCTCGAATTCACATACTTTCTATGTTTGTCAACTTTAGTCCCTATTTAGTATTTATTACCACGTGTAAACCTATGACACGTGTCAATACATTATAGGACGCGAATTTTCGAGGTGTTACATCCTCACCCCCTTAAAAGAAATCTCGACCTCGAGATTTATTGAAACAAATGAGGGTACTTTTCTTGCATCGTGGATTCTACTTCCCACGTGTACTCGGGACCTCTACAGGCATCCCATTTTACCTTCACAATCGCTATATACTTCCTGCGAAGTTTCTTAACCTGTCGATCCTCGATCGACACAGGTTTTTCAACAAATTTTAAGCTCTCCTCGATGTGTACATCTGTATGCGGTATAACCAGCGATTCATCAGCGAAACACTTTTTCAGATTACAGATGTGGAACACATTGTGGATACCACTGAGCTCTTCCGGTAAGTTTAACTTATAGGCAACCGATCCGACACGTTCGATTATCTCGAAGGGTCCAATATATCTCGGGCTTAACTTTCCTTTCTTACCGAATCGCATCACCCCCTTCCAGGGTGATACCTTAAGCAATACCTTGTCGCCTACTTCGAAGTTGAAAGGCTTATGCTTCAAATCTGCGTAGCTCTTCTGCCTATCTCGGGCAGCTTTCAATCGATCGCGAATTTGGACAATCTTGTCCGTTGTTTCAAAGATTATATCAGGTCCTGTCATCTGGACATCTCCAACTTCTGCCCAACAAACAGGCGTTCTACACTTTCTACCATATAAGGCTTCGAAAGGAGCAGCCTTGATGCTCGTATGGTAGCTTGTTATATGAGAACTCGACTAATGGTAGGTGGTTATCCCAACAACCCCACCTAAATCGATCACACATGCACGAAGCATGTCTTCCAACGTTTGGATTGTACGCTCACTCTGTCCGTCTGTCTGAGGGTGGTAAGCCGTACTGAAGTTTAAGCGCGTGCCCAAAGATTGTTGGAAACTTTTCCAAAAGTGTGACGTGTACCCGGTATCTCTATCAGAGATAATAGACACAGGCACGCCATGAAGGGATACAATCTTATCTACGAACAACTGGGCTAACACATCGGAGCTGTGAGTCTCCTTTATGGGTAGGAAATGTGCTGACTTAGTCAGTCTATCAACTATTACCCATATCGTATCGTTTCCCTTCTTTGTCTTTGGCAACTTGGTGATGAAATCCATCGTCACCATTTCCCACTTCCACTCGGGAAGTTCAAGCTGTTGTAGCAAGCCCGACGGCTTTTGATGTTCAGCTTTTACTTGCGCACAAGTCAAGCACTTTGCTACGTAGGTGGCTATAGACTTTTTCAAGCCTATCCACCAAAAGTTTGCTTTCAAATCCTGGTATATTTTGTCAGCTCCAGGATGAACGGAATATCGGGAACTGTGGGCTTCCTGAAGGATAACGTCTCGAAGACCTCCATAAACAGGAATCCATATCCTTCCATTTAATCTCAGAATTCCGTCTTTGCCATAGAATAACTGTTCTTCAGTTACTCCTAGCTTTTCGTTAGGATAGTTAGCTTCTGACACAGCTTCCTTCTGTGCAGCTAACAATCTTTCATTCAGACTGTTCTTGATTTCAATGCTCTTGGCATTGATCCTTATTGGTTTCACTCTTTCTTTTCTGCTCAAGGCATCTGCGACTACGTTGGCTTTGCCTGGATGGTATCTTTTTTCACAGTCATAATCGTTCAGAGTTTCCATCCAACGTCGCTGCCTCATATTCAAATCCTTCTGATTGAACAGGTGCTGGAGGCTCTTGTGATCAGAATAGATCACAAATTTAATGCCATACAAATAGTGCCTCCATAGCTTTAGTGCAAATACAACGGCACCCAACTCCAAGTCATGGGTGGTGTAATTCTTTTCATGCACTTTTAATTGTCGTGAAGCATAAGCAATCACCTTGCCTCTCTGCATAAGCACACAACCCATCCCGGTGTGCGATGCATCACAATATACTACAAATTCTTCCATTCCATCCGGCAATGTCAACACAGGAGCATTGCTTAGCTTCTGCTTAAGGATGTCAAAAGCTTCTTGCTGCTTAGGGCCCCAATTAAACTTTCTATTCTTGCGAGTCAGCAATGTTAGGGGTGCTGCAATTCTTGAGAAATTTTCGATGAAGCGTCTGTAGTATCCTGCTAGACCTAGGAAACTGCGAGTCTCCGTAGGCGTCTTCGGTTACTGCCAATTCATGACGGCTTCAACCTTGACGGGATCCACTTGGATACCACGCTCACTGACTACATGTCCAAGGAATTGGACTTCTCGTAGCCAAAATTCACATTTAGAGAATTTGGCCTAAAGCTTTTTTTGATGGAGCAGTTTAAGAATACATCGAAGATGCTTCTCGTGGTCAGCTTGACTTTTTGAGTATATGAGGATGTCATCGATAAAGACAATGACAAATTTATCCAAATAAGGCTTACAAACGCGATTCATGAGATCCATGAATGTGGCAGGTGCATTAGTGAGCCCAAAAGGCATCACTAGGAACTCGAAATGACCATAACGAGTCCTAAATGCAGTCTTGTGCACATCATCGTCCTTAACCTTCAATTGATGGTAGCCTGACCTTAGATCAATCTTGGAAAAGTAGCTTGCTCCTTGCAACTGATCGAACAGATCGTCGATCCTGGGCAAAGGATACCTATTCTTGATGGTAACCTTATTAAGCTCACGGTAATCGATGCATAGACGCATCGAACCATCTTTCTTTTTGACGAACAAGATTGGTGCTCCCCATGGAGACGAACTGGGTCTAACAAAACCTTTGGCTAGCAGATCATCTAGCTTCGTCCTCAGTTCTTTCATTTCTGTGGGTGCCAATCTATAAGGTGCTCTTGCAATAGGCGCTGCTCCTGGAATGATGTCGATACTGAATTCCACTTGCCTATCTGGTGGCAAACCAGGCAGTTCTTCCGGGAAAACTTCAGGATAGTCAGAGATGACTGGAATGTCTTCAATCTTGGGTTTCTCCTCACCAATAGTCACCTGAGCCATATAAATGACACATCGATACGGGCTTCCTATTTGGGCCTCTAGAGGCATCCTAAATGACCTTTATAATAGGTTCATGTTTTCTTCCGTAGATCCTAATTCTGACGATCCTTAATCGATACGGGCTTCCTATCATATCACAGATATGCATATCTTTATGTGATAATGCTTCTTGACTTATTGGTGAAATACATCCTTAAATCATTAGTGTGGGTCACATAGCAAGTGCCATCACATCCATAAATAGGTTTTAGTTTAAAAACTATTGACCTTTGATGTATTCGATTGAATGATCCCATATATAGTCAGAGATTAACTAGCCTGTTGTATAAAAATTTCAGTACACGCTTCATAGAGCGAACCTTTCAATTGAACCCTATTCCTTATCAAGGACTTAAGAGGGTTGTGACTTTTATCAATTCTCAATTTTCCGCTGACTACTGGAAACTTTCAGATGATTATGGATTTGTATGATCTTATTCGTTGTTTCCAAAGCAACTTTCAGATCCTGATAATTGGACTTTCCAATCTATTGTTCTAACAATAGATGTTTAACATACCATCTACACAAGGTCCCCAAAGGAGCAGCCTTGATACTTACATCATAATTGTTATGGAAAAACTTATTTTATGGTGAGATGGTTATTCCAATCATTGCTTAAAACTAGTCTTAAGGAATAGCTAATCCTTACAGCTAGTCGAAACAAGTCGACGATCCTGGGCAGTTAATGGCGATTCTTAATTGTTGCCTAGATAGGGTTGCGGTAATCATTGCATAAGCAAAATGAGCCGTCTTTCTTAATATATAAAATTGAAATTCTTAGAATCACGAATTAGACTTTAAGAACCTTTATCTTGAAATTCATCTTAATTAGGGCTTCTATTCTCCAGTGATGGTACTAGTTATCATGGAGATTTCACAATAATGCAGCCCTAAACGGGATGTTAATCTTAACTCTACTTGCCTCTAAGGAGGTAAACAGGGTAATCTTTGGAGAAGATAATCGAAACATACGGAGATTACAGAGATTTTCCAAATCTCATGCTCCACTTCATTCATCATTGCTTGTGTCAGATAAGGGACACATTCACATTACGAATCTATGGATTCCCTTAATCAGCGACATTTACTTGGACAATCCTATTGTGGATATGTCACACCCCGATTTCCACACGTTTCACCGGTGGGCCCGGTGAGGGATTACCGTGACGTAGTTGGCAACAATATAGTCAAACCACACAATATTTAAATGCACAGCGGAAGCATAAAGATAGATATATTTCAACCATCGAATGTAATATCCAAGTATGACAAGTAGTCGAAACAATCCACATGGGATCAAAATAAAATAGATAAATAATGTTCAACAAATAGTGGCATCCCAAGCTTGTGAGACTCTAACGATGCTAAGGAGTGGCCAGCCTATTTCGTGTAGAACCTGCATTTAATCTTTTTGGGGAAAGTACGTCAGTTTACACTGGTAAATACATTCAACCGACACTTTTGTAAAAGGTTTAATAAAATTGATTTGAATGCACAAGGCACAAACTCTTCATAACTTGGGATAATTAATCAATCAAATCTTGTAAAAGAATTACATGTTCACTATGCGTTCAGTCGCCCGGGTCGTGCCGGGTTTAAGGTTAATAGACACACCACATAGCATAAAACCGTGGCGGGAAAACCAACGGTTATACCTTTATAAATATGGACACATTGTCGGGTGTACGCCTACACCCGCGTGTCAAGGTCGTGGCCATTTCGTAAAATGATGCCAAGGATATCCGGGACATGGTCATTAAACTCCCAAAGGCGTAAAGCCAACAAAACCAATTTTTAAACAGGTCAATTTGATAATACCCAACTACTAATGAGTTATGGTCAATTGCCCGGCCAAGCGGTATTTTATATACCGTACCCCAAGCCCGTAAAAGGGAAATAAGTTAAAAGTATTTACCTGAGCAAGTAATAACCACAACAAGCAAATGCAAGTATCTTTTACTGGTCCCCTATTCTGGAATGAAGGTTTTTAATAACCTATTAGAATCCTAACGGGTCTTTATTTTAGCCTAAGCTTAGACTGGTTAGTTTCAAAGGATAAATACGGTTTAATCGCATGAAAGGCGAAAACCGGGAATGGAATGTGGTTTGGACCCAACAAGTTTGAAGACTTCTTTTATATGGGTAATATCAACACATTCTGGATTTTGAGGTAAAAACGATAAGGTTTGACCCGTTTCGGCTAGTTTATGTAAACTAGTTATATAAACCGAACCGGACGCGTAAAAAGGCGTAACGGGTAACCGTAAGTGTCCTACACAGGTTTCCTAAGTTAATATGCTCTAAAGAGGTTGTGGTACCAGTAGGATACCTTCCATTATGCCCATAACGAGTTTAATCCCAATATACGCCCCGTAGGGGTATTTTGGTCATTTTAAAGGTTATAAAAGTGGTTTCCGAGCTCTATAGGTATTCTGAGTTTCTTGAACAGGTTATAAAGTTCAAAATACTTTATTTGTTATTTAAAATCAGTAGCCACTGGATTCGGGTCAAAATACCTTGTAGAACTCATTTTATGACCGAAAAGGGTATATTCGGTATTTACCGAATCAATGCCATAACCGCAGGTTATGAGCAGGTTAAAAATAATTAAAAATCTTTAAAAATCTCAAAATATTATTTTACATCAGTGTGTAAAATGTTTGGTGTCGAAATTTGGGTTTAGATAGGCTTTATGCTAATTGCGCCGTTTTATTACTAAAGTTTTCTTAATTGCGCTAATTAGCATAACTCCAATTCTAGACCTCGGATTGACATGATATCTTAGGGACATGTTTAGAAATCAGTAACTAAGGTTACTGTCCTTTTACATATCCAAAATTCTCGTTTTAAGGTCAAAAGGGCATTATGGTCAACATTTAAGCATATAACGGAAATGTGCAAACGAATCGGACAAACAACGAACCGGTCACAGAGGGTTATACCATCATGTAACCTGGTCCTAAGAGAGTCCTAAGGCATATCTAAATCATACCAAAATGGGTCAGAACTGAAGTCAAAGCAAAAGTCAAAGTTTTGCGACTTTCGGTTCCAAACCGGGTCAAAAACAGTAAATGGTCGGATCAAACAAGCTTAGACCAGTTATAATACTTATTATCAAGTTATATGAGTGATAAAACAGGTTACATGTCATCTACATTGTTAATTATGTGTTAAATCGAAATTTAGCATTCTGTTGACTTTTTCTAAGCAACTTTGACCCGACATTCGGACTAGTTAGAGTGGGAATTAGTGGGTGCCCTTTTAAGGGTTTAGTGCCCACATAATTACCAACATATAACTACCTTTGTTTCGGTTAATCACTGGACCATATGTGATTAACCGTTAAGTCAACCGTTAATTACGACAGGTTGACTTTTAAGCTATAACTAAGCAAAAACTAAACTACGAAGGGTCAAGCACACTTACAGAAGTTTAGTACACGACCAGAGATGCTAAGGGAGGATTCTTGAGCTCCAGAAATGATCAAGGAAGCAGAATGAGGTGTGAAGAACTTGTTGCAACAATGTGGCCTTTTATAGCAAATTAGGCACCTTAGATCATTGACAACAAGTGCTACAAGTGTTCCTAGATCATCAACAAGTGTCCCTAAGGGCTCTAAAGCATGTAGGGGGCGCCCATGCTGCATCATTTATGGTTCTAAGTCGGTTTGAATGAAAAAGGCAGACATGAAGCAAAGTTTTCGGATCAGACAGACCCTCGCGGCACGCGAAGCCCCCCCCCCCCCCCCCAGGGATCGTCGCGTCGCGCGATGCCCCTTCTGATCAAATCTTCAACTTTTGATTTTTAAGCTTTGGTCCTTGCCCTTTCACAACATTGTTTTGATCTTATTTCTTGCATTTTGAACCTTCCAAGTTGACTTATAAGGGCTTCAAGTTATATACCCACTTCGTTAAGTCCTCGGTTAACTGTATTGTCATCCGAAAGTCACGAACTTCATCGTTGACGCTTTCAACCTCTCGCATACGAATTTGATGATAACTTTCTCATACGATAACGAAACCTTATGGAATTTTTGTCATGTATTCTAGTGAGCATAATTTACCGTTACAAAATCTCGGGTTTGTTAAAGGGTCACTCAGAGGTATAACTTAAACATGTTGACACATTTAACCCCTGTAGTTTGTAATCTCTCACTTTCTTCACATTTCGTTCCGTATGATCCATGATTCATTCGTTTGAAGGTACGAGCATCATTTAGGGTTACTGTAAAGTATATTTATCCCTTGTTGACATTTTGAACCCTCGAATTCACATACTTTCTATGTTTGTCAACTTTAGTCCCTATTTAGTATTTATTACCACGTGTAAACCTATGACATGTGTCAATACATTATAGGACGCGAATTTTCGAGGTGTTACAGGATATCTTTTTGAATACCATTAGTTGACTTTTACTACCATATGACTATTGGGATATCTTTGTGGTTCCATGCATTAAACTTCCATACTGATCAGGCATGGAAGCAATCTATGGAACTTATTAAGATACATCAGTCCTCATATGGCACTTTTTGTCATACCATCTGGTATTCTTAACCGATAGAGATTAAAGAGATATCAACTATATTAGCTGACGCACTTCCTCTAGAGAGGGGATACTTCTAAAATTCTATGGTTGGAAGTTCTTGACAGGAATAACAGGAATGGTTCTTATGATTTCGCTTGCAACTTTTACCTTACACTTAATAAATGGGGTTCTTACGGGAAAAATTTCTAAAAGTTTGCTAAGCTTATGGTTTTAAGATAGACTTAGCAGCAACTGAAGCCAAACGAACTCCTAGCAATAAAATAAGGGATTTATCTGGTGTCATTAATGTGAACTGCTTCAAATCATTCATCAGGAGGGTTAAACGCCTCCATTCTTAATCCCTTTTAACTTTGCTGCGGAATCTTTAACAGTCTCAGGGCAGTCTCAGCTTTGACTGGTTATTTCTTAATCTATATAACGTGAGTAGCTGAGGTAGATCCTTAATGGATTTATGATGAGCAGGTTTTGAAAACTTCTCATGACTTTTCTTGTATCCTTTCTAGCAGCTGTGTTAATTACAGTTTTGGAGACTAACTTCATTAACATTGAGGCTCACATCTGTTGCACCATTAATATTTGTCGCATTTCTAGCATCGTGACTGTTGTTTGTCCTTTCCGGGTTTTCCATACCCGAAGCTTTGGTATTAAATACCAAATTCAACAAGTGCTAAGGCAATCCATACCTAGTGTCTTCCTTGAATTGCCAAAGGCTTAACATAAGAAATCTTGATAACTACTTGCTTCTTATTACCCATAATATGGTCTTGGTTACAGGACGACCAATTCATTCCTATTATTATATCGAGTCCCATTATTTTAACGGAAACAAGGACAGTAGAAAAGAATGGTCCCTAATGGATATATAACATCCATCTAATTGCTGAAGCAGTCTCTGGGGTACCATTGGCCAATCCTACTTTATACTTAACGCTTAGAGTTTTTAACAGGCAGATTTAAAGATTTACAAAATCCATTGTCTACGAAAGACTTATCTGAACCTGAATTAAGTAATACTCTAGCATGAGCGTTATTGATAAAGAAATTACCTGTTGTGACATTCTCATCCTGAATAGCTTCTTGAGCATCCATTTGAGAGTTTCCAGCGTTGGTCTTCTTAGTCTCTCCAGGCTTCTTGGTTTTATTTGGGCAGTTTGTTTTAATGTGCCCTATTTCATTGCAACCATAGCAGGTCGCGTCTCCCAACTTCTTGCAATCCAAGGTCTTATGCCCCTTGGACTTGCAGATTCCACAATGTAAAGGATGGGATTCAAATCTGCATTTCCCAAGGTGGTATTTCTTACAGGTTTTGCATTTGGTCTTTTACCTAACTGCTGGTTGTCTTTCGAGTCCTTGCATTCGTGGGTCTCGCGATCCACCTCTTTACAGATGACACATCCCCTGGTCTGCTCATAGAAACATTTTCCGAAGTGCTTCTTCCCGCAGGTTTTACATTCGGGTTTTGCCTCCTTTGGCTTGAACTGGCTATAGTTTGAACCAGTCTTACCCTTTTTATAATCCTTATTTGGGGTGTCATCACACTTTCGCTTATGATCCTTCAACGCACGGTCCACGGCGTTGTTTACGGCTGTATCTATCATAGCCTGTAACTCGGTGCTTGTTAAATTCAGTCTTGCATCATCATTCTCGGTGCGAGCTTCAGAGGGGTCAGCCATGATGATGCTTTGAAGGCTACAAACCAAGTAGTAGTAATTTGATCATACAGTGAATCGTCGAACTTGATAATTGAATAGCCAAGGTGCGAATAAACCATATAGGCCAATAGATAGTATTTGGTTTATTTGATTATGTTTTTGCCTAAGTTTTTAAATAAACCATCTTTGGCGTTTTAAACGGAATATAATCCTTCATATTTATTAGACAAGGGACATAAATCACAACTGCCAATGTCGTACCAACATTTTATAGCACAAAGGCTTGTTCCAAAGGACTTTTGATGGCATAGAGGCCTTGTCACTAGGGAAATTTTAAAACATAATCAATGATTCCTTTGGATCGGAAAATTTCATAGTTCATGGCCTTGACAAGAAGTTATTAAATAAAACTATCTTTTTCATGTATACATCCTTACCCGTAGGTATACATCCCAGATGGATGTTTAGATGTGTACATCATGTTCGACGTTTATTAGTCATGATTCCTACTGATCATTTACGCTAAATGAGGGGTTTGGAAGATTTCTAATATAAGGATGACAAGTGTGATTTCATCGCATCACCCATTGTCAGGAGTGTTAACACGTTTTCAGGTGTTTAACAAGGATCTGAATCTCTTTAAACAGGTCTTACCATCGTAGCCATGTCTTTAATGACATTCAAGCTAGGTTATACCCTTCTGAGACTCTTTTTAATATAAATACTGGCAGGAAAGGAATGATATTTATTTTATTCAGGATTTTTATTACAATTATCCTGGATTTAATTAAAATATAACTATGGCACAAAAGACCAAGTCACAAAGGCAATTATAAACCATGATTCTGTAGAATCAAAGTATTTAGGCTTGAACGTTGTTTAGTGCCTTTTCTTGACAGGAAGTTGTAGACTACGACTGTCTTTTGTCTTTTATGACAATGAATATGGCCCGTAAGCGTTATATCCCTAATGGATGCTTAAATCATAAAATAAGGAAGGATTTCGGGAGAATCCAGTATAAGGATGATTTATGCGATTTTATCGAACCACGTCTGCCAGGAATGTTATCATGTTTACAAGTGTAATCAAGGATTTCGAACCTTTAGAATAGGCTCATATGAATTCACTAAAATTTATAACCTATGGTTTTTAATAACGATTTTAGTTAATTTGATAAATATATAACAGTTCAGGATCCTTATCATGAATCCTATATTATAAGTTAATAATGGCACACAAGGCCTAGTCATGTGGACAAGTTTAATTTATAAGCCCAGATTTCATGGAATCGAGGCATTAAGGTTTGAATCAAAATCCATTACCTCTTGACAGTGAGTTGCAAGCTACCACTGTCTTTAGTCCCAGAGGACGTTAATTATTACCCGTAGGCACTTCATCCTCAAAGGATGGTTATATAATTACAAGGAATTTTAAATTAACCCAATTTTAAAGATGGCCTGTGTGATTTGTACTGCATCACAGTTTACCCAGCATGCTAACGTACTTACAGATGTTAACAAAGTTTTGGAATCTTTTGGACAGGTTCTACCATCTTGGCCATGTCTATAATGACTCGTGGCTAGGTTTTACCCCTAAGATTCTCTTTTAATATTAAACGCTGAACAATCCTAAGTTGAGATGTTAATTATGGATCTGAATCTAATTATGGAGATACCATCTTGGCCTTGTCTTCAAATGACTCATGGCTAGTGTTATGGGTAAAATTCTGAGCTCCTCATATCCTGGGAAATATCTTGGGTTATATCTTGAATAAATAATAACTGCTTATATCCGAGATGCTCATAGAGGATGTCTATAATATCCTGAATAGTATCCTCAGGATTACTAACGTGTTGAGTGCAGGAGTACGCGTGCAGGTGTACAACGTTCACAAAGACTCTTTCTCCAAGAGACTCGGTCCAAGTCGTTCCAATAAAGACGTTGAAGCCGCATTACCGGGACTACAGCGTTAACAATGGAATATTCGGAAGTATCCCATATTTGTAGGAATTTCAGTTTGTATTCGATTACTATAAATAGTGGGTATACCAGATCGAATAGGACATCACAGCTGTTAGGGCTGGATTTTTATAATACATGATCCTTACATGTGATCCTAACCAGTGATCCTTATTTCTTTGGCAGATAGTGATCCTCAGCAGAGTTTCAGGATCAGGATCACGGACCATCATAGGATCCTCGTGCTAACAGTTGCTTTCATTGAATTTAATGTTGTTTTGCAGGACATCTAGCAGGATCCGCTCTTAGCATCACAATCAAAGGACGCGTCTTTACAACTATAGCATGTGCTTAATCGGAGATGGACATTGTGAAGGATATGGAAACTTGGCATGATTTAAGGGCGATAATTTAGGCTAGATTTGCTTTTATTGCTAAAGGGGTAATGAGCTGATTATTAGTCTTTTTACCTAAAATAGGTCACCTACACTTGTATATATAACACTCTTCCCCACTCGGAAGAACACACAACACAATTCTCACACGCTTAGACACACATTACGATAGTGATCCTTGTACTCAGCTCATTATCATCCAAAGTTGTAACCATATTTTTCTTATATTGAAGTTTGGTGATCGGTAGTTGCCATCACCCGAGGTTTTTTATGCCGGAGATCATACATTGATCAAGGGCTTTTTCCTCGTATAAATCATTGTGTCTTTGCATATTTCATACTGAAGTGATCCTTTACTTTTTCAATAAACCAAGCATCATACCCCGTTTACATAAAGTTTGGTTGCATTATCCTTGTGTGATTTTTGACCAAAACAGTTTGGCGCCCACCGTGGGGCAATTGGTGCTTCATTCATAAGAAAACCTTTTGTTCGAAATCATTTCAAAGAATTACATGGCTTTATCATTGAAAAACACGTCAACGGCGATGTCTGCAGTCACCTCGTCTCAGAACACTCTGCCTCCTCCACCGGCAGGATCCCAGAAGAATGCTAAGAAGAGACCAACTCCTACTAACTCTAAACCTCCATCTTCTTCTGTTATGAATTCTTATACTCCCAGTACTAGTGACGTATTTACTTTGATTTTGCAGATGAAGGATCGTATGCAGCGACAGGATGAAACTAATGAAGGGATCCTCAAGGAAATTGGAGATCTCAAAAGACAAAAGAAAGCGGCAGAGGATCATTCCCCACTGATGCCCAAATCCTTGAGTTTTGATACTCCAATGATCACTTCTCAGCCATCGGGAATCCCAGACGTTCAAATTATGGGAGAATCAAAAGGACTGCACCTCGGATCGGCAGCAATGACTCAGGCATCAGGATCACTTTTTCAGCCAGCAGGACCCTATCTTCAGCATATGGGATCCTTCATGAACTCAGGAGCCTACCCGGGAGCACAGCAGTTTCAAGGATCCTACTTTGTTCCAGGATCATCCCAGGGTCAAGGATCCTTCTTTGTTCCAGGATCGTCCCAGGTTCAAGGATCTTCCTTCGTTCCGGGATCATCCCAGATACCAGGATCCTTCCAGATGCCAGGATCCCTAAAAAGTTTGCAAACAGGAAGTCTAGATGTCCATCAAGGGGACTTCATTCCAATGCAGACCATTGCTTCCACTGGTCCCTCCGTTATCCCAGAATCCCAGCAATATGGATTCACACCCAATGTTCCTAACTTGAATCCGATGGGAGGTAACACCTTGAATAATTATCCTACCACTAACCATGGATTCGTGCAGGATGCAGGTATCAATCATGCTATGGCCAGGGAGTTGCAGAAGCTAAAAGATATGATCTCAAGTGTTCCAGGGGTAGTCAAGCCTATCCCAGAAATTGCAGATGGAAGCCATAAGGTATCTCGCTTTGCACCACCAATTTGTGATGCAGAGGTACCCAAAAGGTTCCATATCCCTACTATGAAGCTGTATGATGGTACAACGGATCCTGAGGAGCACATAGCACAATACAGGGAGAGGATGGAGATCAATCCAACCCTGGAAAAGTTAAAGGAAGCATGCCTATGTAAAGGATTTGGATCCACTCTTACTGGATCAGCTCTTAAATGGCTGCTAAGTCTTCCCCCTTACTCTATTACTTCATTTGCTAATTTAGTTAATTTATTCAATAACCAATTCTCTTGTAGTAGAAAATTTGAAAGATTAACTAGTGATTTATATAGGATAACTCAAATTCATAATGAATCATTAAGGGATTATATAACTAAATTCAGTAAAGAATCCTTGGACATTCCCAACTTGGATATGGCTACGGCTGTTGAAGCCTTCAAAATGGGACTGCTTAAGGATTCATTATTCTATGATGATCTTGTTATGACACCATGCAGGAATTTAGATGAAGTAAGAACTTGGGCACTCAGGTTCATCCGGCTAGAGGATGACAAGAGGATCCAGGAGAGACAAGTAGGATCCTCAAAACAGGAGAAGCAAGGATCCTCCTTCAAAAACAATAAATTCAAATCCTACCATAGAAATGACAACCAGAATGTGCATGCTGTTGACCAAGAAGAGGATGATGAAGACTATCCTCCAATCTCCGAATATTGTTTTTCCGTTGATAATCATGAACTAATTCTTGCAATGTAGAATCTAGGAGAAAAAGCTAGGTGGCCCAGGAAGAATGATAAACCATCCGGGACTAAAGAAAAGTCAAAATGGTGTGCATACCATGAGGATTTCGGGCATCTAACTGAAGAATGCATAGCTTTGAGAAATGAAATTGGATATCTGTTAAGCAAGGGGCATCTAAAAGAATTGTTGGGAAGAAAAAAGCAAAGGACTCAGGATCCTGAAAGGATCCCTGAAAAGGCTCCAGCCCCTCCGGCAAATGCACAAGTGATCAACTTTATTTCCGGAGGATCAGACATCTGTGGTACATCCTTCTCGGTGGCCAAAAGGCATGCAAAGGAAGCAAAAATGGATAATGGAGAGAGACCTATTCGAACATCAAGTGTCTCGGAAGGAAAGACGATAACGTTTGATGAGAATGATCGCATTAACATCCAGGATCCTCATCATGATAGTTTAGTTATTACTCTCTTTATCTCTAACCATTTTGTCCGCAGGATCCTTATCGATGGAGGAAGCTCAGTGAACATTATCCAGCTTGATGTTCTGAAGAAAATGGGTATCCCAGAATCAGACATCACACGAAGATCCTCCGTGCTTGTAGGATTCAGTGGAGAAACGAAGAAAACTCTGGGGGACATCAAACTCCCAATCTACGTGGAAGGATTACATAATTATCAAAAATTTTGTGTTATTGACTGTTTATCTTGTTGCAATGTTATCCTTGGCAGGCCCTGGATACATGATATGAAAGCAGTCCCATCCACCTATCATCAATGTGTGAAACTCCCTAGCCCATGGGGGATAATCAAGATCGACAGTGATCAGCAGGAGGCTAAGGATTGTTATACCTCATCCATGAAGCCAACTTCAAAGCCAAGGGAGCAATAGCAATTACAGTATCCTCCGAGGAATGTCTTGGAGGCAAGGGAACAAGATGTGGACGAAATCCTCTTGGATCCTAGTGATCCTGAATCAAAAATCTATATCGAATCAGGGATCCTTGGCAAGATGAAAGAAGACATGATATCCTTTCTCAAAAGAAGAAAATCTACCTTTGCATGGAAGCACGAAGATATGACAGGTATATCTAAGGATATCATAACTCATAAACTTGGCATTGACAGGTCTATCAAACCAATCCATCAAAAAAGGAGAAAGTTTGCACCAGAAAGGAATGCCATTATCCAAGAAGAAGTAGAGAGACTACTTCGAGCAGGTATGATCAGAGAGGTAAAATATCCAAAATGGTTAGCCAATGTGGTCGTTGTCTAAAAGAAAAACGGAAAGTGGAGGGTATGTGTCGATTTCACTGATCTGAATAAGGCATGTCCCAAGGATCCTTTCCCATTACCCCACATTGACTCCATGGTGGATGCAACAGCGGGGCATGAACTGTTGACCTTTATGGATGCATCATCTGGATTCCAACAAATTCAGATGGAACCATCTGACCAAGAGGATACAGCCTTTATGACCCCAACCGGTTTGTATTGTTATATTGCCATGCCTTTTGGATTAAGAAATGCAGGTACAACATATCAAAGGCTGGTGAATATGATGTTCAAAGATCAAATTGGACAAACTATGGAAGTATACATAGATGATATGGTAGTCAAATCAAAGAAAGCTGAGGATCACCTAAGGGATTTGGAAGAAGCATTTGATATCCTTGATAATTATAACATGAAGCTTAATCCTTCAAAATGCCACTTTGGTGTTAAGGCAGGTAAATTCCTAGGATATATGGTAACTCAGAGGGGCATTGAAGCAAGTCCGGAGCAAATTAAAGCACTAGTGAACATCAAGTCCCCTGCCAATGCTAAGGATGTGCAAAGGCTAACAGGCAGGATAGCGGCTCTGAACAGGTTCATATCAAAATCCTCAGAAAAATGTAAAGAATTTTACGATATCCTAAGGAAGAACAAGAAGTTTGAATGGACTGAGAAACATGAAAAATGCTTTACAAGCCCTTAAAGAATATATGTCCTCAGCACCAGCATTAACAAAACCCGAAAAAGGAGATGTGTTATCCTTATATCTGGCGGTATCCTCAACCGCTGTAAGTGTTGTCCTTGTTAAGGATCACGAAGGTACACAATATCCTATCTACTATGTAAGTAAGAGTTTACTTGATGCCGAATCCAGGTACTCACACCTCGAAAAACTTATTCTTGCATTAATCATGGCATCAACTAAGTTAAGGCATTATTTTGAAACCCATACTATTGTTGTTAGAACT
The DNA here is from genome assembly GCF_002127325.2 of Helianthus annuus. Taxonomy (NCBI): domain Eukaryota; kingdom Viridiplantae; phylum Streptophyta; class Magnoliopsida; order Asterales; family Asteraceae; genus Helianthus; species Helianthus annuus. The sequence goes on from NC_035443.2 coordinate 26,334,461, forward strand.
AATTTTCCAATTAAGAATGTCCTCAGGAAACCAGAGATGTCAGGAAGAATGGCTAAGTGGGCAGTAAAGCTTAGTGCCCATGATATAAGATATGAGCCTAGAACAGCAATCAAATCCCAAGCACTAGCTGACTTTGTGGCTGATTTCAGTAGTGATCTACAAGAGCAAGCAGAATTGGAAGTCCAGCAGCTGGATGAGACCAAGGATCCTTAGATACTACACACTGACGGATCCTCAAATGTCAAGGGCACAGGGCTCGGCATACTACTAAAATCGCCACAGGGGGACATAATACCCCACTCCATAGCCTGTGAGTTCCAAGCAACTAACAATGAGGCTGAATATGAAGCCTTAATTGCTGGCTTGCAAATTGCTAAGGATATGGGGGTGAAATATCTTAAAGTATATGTGGACTCATTATTGATCACCAATCACTTTAATGGATCCTATGCTGTTAAAGGAGAAAAACTAACCAAATATTTAGAGATAGTCAAGGAATTGACACTCTCTTTTGTCTCTTTCAGCTTAACACAGGTACCAAGGGAGGATAACACGGAAGCTGATGCATTGGCCAACCTAGGATCATCCTTGAAGATTCCAGAAGATATAAGTATCCCTATCATCCATATCCTGGCTCCTGCTATTGAAAATCAGGTGGCCATGGAAATAGAAGATGATACTGCAATGATCCCTAGTGAAGAAGCTCAATCTTATTCAGGATCATGGATCTCACCAATCATGAGATACTTGCAATACGGGGAGATCCCGATGGGAGAAAATCCTAGAGCTTTCAGGATTAAGGTATCTCAATTCACAATTTTGAATAATGTATTATATAAGCGATCTCTTGCAGGACCATATTTAAGATGTATCGAGGATCCTGAAATTAAAGAAGTGTTGAGAGACTTCCATGAAGGAGATTGTGGAAACCACACTGGGGGCAGAGCATTATTCTCAAGGATCCTTAGAACAGGATACTACTGGCCAACTATGAAAAGGGATGCTGTAGAATATGCTAAGAAGTGTGATCCTTGTCAAAGACACAGCAATATCCTCCATCAGCCAGCCGAATTGCTACATCCTATACCATCCTCTTGGCCATTCATGAGATGGGGGATGGATATAGTTGGCAAGCTCCCTAAAGCACCTGGTGGAAAAGTATTTATGCTTGCCATGACTGACTACTTCTCTAAGTGGATAGAAGCTGAAGCTTTTGCTCAAGTCAGAGAAAAAGAAGTTATATCCTTTATCAAAAGAAACATTATAACTAGATTTGGCATTCCCTCTGAAATTGTATGTGATAATGGTTCCCAATTCATTAGAAGCAGAACCACTAACTTTTGTGACAGTTGGGGAATTAAGATGATAACATCAACACCAGTTCATCCACAAGCCAATGGTCAAGCAGAATCGTCCAACAAGATCATCATCAACAATCTGAAGAAGAAGCTAGGATCCAAGAAGGGGAAATGGGCAGAGGAGTTACCTTATGTGCTATGGGCTGATAGGACAACTCCCAAGAATGCCACTGGTCAAACACCTTTCTCTTTAGTATTTGGGGCAGAAGCAGTGATCCCAACAGAGATGGTGATCCCAACTTGTTCTAGCGGTTGGGATCACCATCTCTGTTGGGATCACTGCTTCTGCCCCAAATACTAAAGAGAAAGGTGTTTGACCAGTGGCATTCTTGGGAGTTGTCCTATCAGCCCATAGCACATAAGGTAACTCCTCTGCCCATTTCCCCTTCTTGGATCCTAGCTTCTTCTTCAGATTGTTGATGATGATCTTGTTGGACGATTCTGCTTGACCATTGGCTTGTGGATGAACTGGTGTTGATGTTATCATCTTAATTCCCCAACTGTCACAAAAGTTAGTGGTTCTGCTTCCAATGAATTGGGAACCATTATCACATACAATTTCAGAGGGAATGCCAAATCTAGTTATAATGTTTCTTTTGATAAAGGATATAACTTCTTTTTCTCTGACTTGAGCAAAAGCTTCAGCTTCTATCCACTTAGAGAAGTAGTCAGTCATGGCAAGCATAAATACTTTTCCACCAGGTGCTTTAGGGAGCTTGCCAACTATATCCATCCCCCATCTCATGAATGGCCAAGAGGATGGTATGGGGTGTAGCAATTCAGCTGGTTGATGAAGGATATTGCTGTGTCTTTGACAAGGATCACATTTCCTAGCATATTCTACAGCATCCCTTTTCATGGTTGGCCAGTAGTATCCTGTTCTAAGGATCCTTGAGAACAATGCCCTGCCCCCAGTGTGGTTTCCACAATCTCCTTCATGGAAGTCTCTCAACACTTCTTCAATTTCAGGATCCTCGATACATCTCAAATATGGTCCTGCAAGAGATCGTTTATGTAGCACATTATTTAAGATTGTGAGTTGAGGTACCTTAATCCTGAAGGCTCTAGGATTTTCTCCCATCGGGATCTCCCCGTATTGCAAGTATCTTATGATTGGTGAGATCCATGATCCTGCATAAGATTGAGCTTCCTCACTAGGGATTACTGCAGTATCCTCTTCTATTTCCATGGCTACCTGATTTTCAATAGCAGGAGCCAGGATATGGATGATAGGGATACTTATATCTTCTGGAATCTTTAAGGATGATCCTAAGTTGGCCAATGCATCAGCTTCCGTGTTATCCTCCCTTGGTACCTGTGTTAAGCTGAAAGAGACAAAAGAGAGTGCCAATTCCTTGACTATCTCTAAATATTTGGTTAGTTTTTCTCCTTTAACAGCATAGGATCCATTAAAGTGATTGGTGATCAATAATGAGTCCACATATACTTTAAGATATTTCACCCCCATATCCTTAGCAATTTGCAAGCCAGCAATTAAGGCTTCATATTCAGCCTCATTGTTAGTTGCTTGGAACTCACAGGCTATGGAGTGGGGTATTATGTCCCCCTGTGGCGATTTTAGTAGTATGCCGAGCCCTGTGCCCTTGACATTTGAGGATCCGTCAGTGTGTAGTATCCAAGGATCCTTGGTCTCATCCAGCTGCTGGACTTCCAATTCTGCTTGCTCTTGTAGATCACTACTGAAATCAGCCACAAAGTCAGCTAGTGCTTGGGATTTGATTGCTGTTCTAGGCTCATATCTTATATCATGGGCACTAAGCTTTACTGCCCACTTAGCCATTCTTCCTGACATCTCTGGTTTCCTGAGGACATTCTTAATTGGAAAATTAGTTCTAACAACAATAGTATGGGTTTCAAAATAATGCCTTAACTTAGTTGATGCCATGATTAATGCAAGAATAAGTTTTTCGAGGTGTGAGTACCTGGATTCGGCATCAAGTAAACTCTTACTTACATAGTAGATAGGATATTGTGTACCTTCATGATCCTTAACAAGGACAGCACTTACAGCGGTTGAGGATACCGCCAAATATAAGGATAACACATCTCCTTTTTCAGGCTTTGTTAATGCTGGTGCTGAGGACATATATTCTTTAAGGGCTTGTAAAGCATTCTCATGTTTCTCAGTCCATTCAAACTTCTTGTTCTTCCTTAGGATATCGTAAAATTCTTTACATTTTTCTGAGGATTTTGATATGAACCTGTTCAGAGCAGCTATCCTGCCTGTTAGCCTTTGCACATCCTTAGCGTTGGCAGGGGACTTGATGTTCACTTGTGCTTTAATTTGCTCCGGACTTGCTTCAATGCCCCTCTGAGTTACCATATATCCTAGGAATTTACCTGCCTTAACACCAAAGTGGCATTTTGAAGGATTAAGCTTCATGTTATAATTATCAAGGATATCAAATGCTTCTTCCAAATCCCTTAGGTGATCCTCAGCTTTCTTTGATTTGACTACCATATCATCTATGTATACTTCCATAGTTTGTCCAATTTGATCTTTGAACATCATATTTACCAGCCTTTGATATGTTGCACCTGCATTTCTTAATCCAAAAGGCATGGCAATATAACAATACAAACCTGTTGGGGTCATAAAGGCTGTATCCTCTTGGTCAGATGGTTCCATCTGAATTTGTTGGAATCCAGATGATGCATCCATAAAGGTCAACAGTTCATGCCCCGCTGTTGCATCCACCATGGAGTCAATGTGGGGTAATGGGAAAGGATCCTTGGGACATGCCTTATTCAGATAAGTGAAATCGACACATACCCTCCACTTTCCGTTTTTCTTTTGGACAACGACCACATTGGCTAACCATTTTGGATACTTTACCTCTCTGATCATACCTGCTCGAAGTAGTCTCTCTACTTCTTCTTGGATAATGGCATTCCTTTCTGGTGCAAACTTCCTCCTTTTTTGATGGATTGGTTTGATAGACCTGTCAATGCCAAGTTTATGAGTTATGATATCCTTAGATATACCTGTCATATCTTCGTGCTTCCATGCAAAGGTAGACTTTCTTCTTTTGAGGAAGGATATCATGTCTTCTTTCATCTTGCCAAGGATCCCTGATCCGATATAGATTTTTGATTCAGGATCACTAGGATCCAAGAGGATTTCATCCACATCTTGTTCCCTTGCCTCCAAGACATTCCTCGGAGGATACTGTAATTGCTATTGCTCCCTTGGCTTCGAGGTTGGCTTCATGGATGATGTATAACAATCCTTAGCCTCCTGCTGATCACTGTCGATCTTGATTATCCCCCATGGGCTAGGGAGTTTCACACATTGATGATAGGTGGATGGGACTGCTTTCATATCATGTATCCAGGGCCTGCCAAGGATAACATTGCAACAAGATAAACAGTCAATAACACAAAATTTTTGATAATTATGTAATCCTTCCACGTAGATTGGGAGTTTGATGTCCCCCAGAGTTTTCTTCGTTTCTCCACTGAATCCTACAAGCACGGAGGATCTTGGTGTGATGTCTGATTCTGGAATACCCATTTTCTTCAGAACATCAAGCTGGATAATGTTCACTGAGCTTCCTCCATCGATAAGGATCCTGTGGACAAAATGGTTAGAGATAAAGAGAGTAATAACTAAACTATCATGATGAGGATCCTGAATGTTAATGCGATCATCCTCATCAAACGTTATCATCTTCCCTTCTGAGACACTTGATGTTCTAATAGGTCTTTCTCCATTATCCATTTTTGACTCCTTTGCATGCCTTTTGGCCGCCGAGAAAGATGTACCACAGATGTCTGATCCTCCGGAAATAAAGTTGATCACTTGTGCATTTGCCGGAGGTGCTGGAGCCTTTTCAGGGATCCTTTCAGGATCCTGAGTCCTTTGCTTTATTCTTCCCAACAATTCTTTCAGGTGCCCCTTGCTTAACAGATACCCAATCTCTTTTCTTAAAGCTATGCATTCTTCAGTTAGATGCCCGAAATCCTCATGGTATGCACACCATTTTGACTTGTCTTTAGTCCCGGATGGTTTATCATTCTTCCTGGGCCACCTAGCTTTTTCACCTAGATTCTGCATTGCAAGGATTAGTTCATGATTATCAACGGAAAAACAATATTCTGAGATTGGAGGATAATCTTCATCATCCTCTTCTTGGTCAACAGCATGCACATTCTGGTTCTCATTTCTATGGTAGGATTTGAATTTGTTGTTCTTGAAGGAGGATCCTTGCTTCTCCTGTTTTGAGGATCCTACTTGTCTCTCCTGGATCCTCTTGTCATCCTCTAGCCGGATGAACCTGAGTGCCCGAGTTCTTACTTCATCTAGATTCCTGCATGGTGTCATAACAAGATCATCATAGAATAATGAATCCTTAAGCAGTCCCATTTTGAAGGCTTCAACAGCCGTAGCCATATCCAAGTTGGGAATGTCCAAGGATTCTTTACTAAATTTAGTTATATAATCCCTTAATGATTCATTATGACTTTGAGTTACCCTATATAAATCACTGGTTAATCTTTCAAATTTTCTACTACAAGAGAATTGGTTATTGAATAAATTAACTAAATTAGCAAATGAAGTAATAGAGTAAGGGGGAAGACTTAGCAACCATTTAAGAGCTGATCCAGTAAGAGTGGATCCAAATCCTTTACATAGGCATGCTTCCTTTAGCTTTTCCGGGATTGGATTGATCTCCATCCTTTCCCTGTATTGTGCTATGTGCTCCTCAGGATCCGTTGTACCATCATACAGCTTCATAGTAGGGATATGGAACCTTTTGGGTACCTCTGCATCACAAATTGGTGGTGCAAAGCGAGATACCTTATGGCTTCCATCTGCGATCTCTGGGATAGGCTTGACTACCCCTGGAACACTTGAGATCATATCTTTTAGCTTCTGCAACTCCCTGGCCATAGCATGATTGATACCTGTATCCTGCATGAATCCATGGTTAGTGGTAAGATAATTATTTAAAGTGTTACCTCCTATTGGGTTCAAGTTAGTGAATCCATATTGCTGGGATTCTGGAATAATGGAGGGACCAGTGGAAGCAATGGTCTGCATTGGAATGAAGTCCCCTTGATGGACATCTAGACTTCCTGTTTGCAAACTCTTTAGGGATCCTGGCATCTGGGAGGATCCTGGTATCTGGAAGGATCCTGGTATCTGAGATGATCCTGGAACGAAGGAGGATCCTTGAACCTGGGATGATCCTGGAACAAAGTAGGATCCTTGAAACTGCTGCGCTCTCGGGTAGGCTCCTGATTTCATGAAGGATCCCATATGCTGGGGATAGGATCCTGCCGGCTGAAAGTGTGAGCCTGATGTCTGAGTCATTGCTGTTGATCCGAGGTGCAATCCTCTTGATTCTCCCATAATTTGCACGTCTGGAATTTCCGATGGCTGAGAAGTGATCATTGGAGTATCAAAGCTCAAGGATTTGGGCATCAGTGGGGAATGATCCTCTACCGTTCTCCTTTGTCTCTTGAGATCTCCAATTTCCCTGAGGATCCTTTCATTAGTTTCATCCTGCCGCTGCATACGATCCTTCATCTGCAAAATCAAAGTAAATACATCACTAGTACTGGGAATATAAGAATTCATAGCAGAAGAAGATGGAGGTTTAGAGTTAGTAGGAGTTTGTCTCTTCTCAGCATTCTTCTGGGATCCTGCCGGTGGAGGAGGCAGAGTGTTCTGAGACGAGGTGACTGCAGACATCGTCGTGGACATGTTTTTCAATGATGAAGCCATGTAATTCTTTGAAATGATTTCGAACAGAAAGTTTTCTTATGAATGAAGCACCAATTGCCCCACGGTGGGCGCCAAACTGTTTTGGTCAAAAATCACACAAGGATAATGCAACCAAACTTTATGTAAATGGGGTATGATGCTTGGTTTATAGAAAAAGTAAAGGATCACTTCAGTAAGAAATATGCAAAGACACAATGATTTATACGAGGAAAAAGCCCTTGATCAATGTATGATCTCCGGCATAAAAAACCTCGGGTGATGGCAACTACCGATCACCAACTTCAATATATCAAAATATGGTTACAACTTTGGATGATAATGAGCTGAGTACAAGGATCACTATCGTAATGTGTGTCTAAGCGTGTGAGAATTGTGTCGTCTCTTCTTCCGAATGAGGAAGAGTGTTATATATACAAGTGTAGGTGACCTATTTTAGGTAAAAAGACTAATAATCAGCTCATTACCCCTTTAGAAATAAAAGTAAATCTAGCCTAAATTATCGCCCTTAAATCATGCCAAGTTTCCATATCCTTCACAACGTCCATCTCCGATTAAGCACATGCCATAGTTGTAAAGACGTGTCCTTTAATTGTGATGCTTAAGAGCGGATCCTGCTAGATGTCCTGCAAAACAACATTAAATTCAACGAAAGCAACTGTTAGCATGAGGATCCTATGATGGTCCGTGATCCTGATCCTGGAACTCTGCTGAGGATCACTATCTGCCAAAGAAACAAGGATCACTGGTTAGGATCACATGTGAGGATCATGTATTGTAAAAATCCAGCCCTAACACCTTGATCCTGAAAGCTCTAGGATTCTCTCCCATAGGAATCTCCCCGTGTTGTAAGTATCTCATGATTGGTGAGATCCATGATCCTGAATGAGTTTCTTCACTAGGGATCATTGCAGTATCCTGTTCTATTTCCATGGCCACCTGATTTTCAATAGCAGGAGCTAGGATATGGATGATGGGGATACTTATATCTTCTG
>NC_035443.2:26366165-26433665 GCF_002127325.2 Helianthus annuus
GTAATTGCTATTGTTCCCTTGGCTTCGAGGTTGGCTTCATGGATGAGGTATAACAATCCTTAGCCTCCTGCTGATCACTGTCGATCTTGATTATCCCCCATGGGCTAGGGAGTTTCACACATTGATGGTAGGTGGATGGGACCGCTTTCATATCATGTATCCAGGGCCTGCCAAGGATAACATTGCAACAAGATAAACAGTCAATAACACAAAATTTTTGGTAATTATGTAATCCTTCCACGTAGATTGGGAGTTTGATGTCCCCCAGAGTTTTCTTCGTTTCTCCACTGAATCCCATAAGCACGGAGGATCTTGGTGTGATGTCTGATTCTGGGATACCCATTTTCTTTAGAACATCGAGCTGGATAATGTTTACTGAGCTTCCTCCGTCGATAAGGATCCTGTGGACAAAATGGTTAGAAATAAAGAGAGTAATAACTAAACTATCATGATGAGGATCCTGGATGTTAATGCGATCATCCTCATCAAACGTTATCGTCTTTCCTTCTGAGACACTTGATGTTCGAATAGGTCTCTCTCCATTATCCATTTTTGCTTCCTTTGCATGCCTTTTGGCCGCCGAGAAGGATGTACCACAGATGTCTGATCCTCCGGAAATAAAGTTGATCACTTGTGCATTCGCCGGAGGGGCTGGAGCCTTTTCAGGGATCCTTTCAGGATCCTGAGTCCTTTGCTTTTTTCTTCCCAACAATTCTTTTAGATGCCCCTTGCTTAACAGATATCCAATTTCTTTTCTTAAAGCTATGCATTCTTCAGTTAGATGCCCGAAATCCTCATGGTATGCACACCATTTTGACTTGTCTTTAGTCCCGGATGGTTTATCATTCTTCCTGGGCCACCTAGCTTTTTCTCCTAGATTCTGCATTGCAAGGATTAGTTCATGATTATCAACGGAAAAACAATATTCGGAGATTGGAGGATAATCTTCATCATCCTCTTCTTGGTCAACAGCATGCACATTCTGGTTGTCATTTCTATGGTAGGATTTGAATTTATTGTTCTTGAAGGAGGATCCTTGCTTCTCCTGTTTTGAGGATCCCACTTGTCTCTCCTGGATCCTCTTGTCATCCTCTAGCCGGATGAACCTGAGTGCCCGAGTTCTTACTTCATCTAGATTCCTGCATGGTGTCATAACAAGATCATCATAGAACAATGAATCCTTAAGCAGTCCCATTTTGAAGGCTTCAACAGCCGTAGCCATATCTAAGTTGGGAATGTCCAAGGATTCTTTACTAAATTTAGTTATATAATCCCTTAATGATTCATTATGACTTTGAGTTACCCTATATAAATCACTAGTTAATCTTTCAAATTTTCTACTACAAGAGAATTGGTTATTGAATAAATTAACTAAATTAGCAAATGAAGTGATAGAGTAAGGGGGAAGACTTAGCAGCCATTTAAGAGCTGATCCAGTAAGAGTGGATCCAAATCCTTTACATAGGCATGCTTCCTTTAACTTTTCTGGGATTGGATTGATCTCCATCCTCTCCCTGTATTGTGCTATGTGCTCCTCAGGATCCGTTGTACCATCATACAGCTTCATAGTAGGGATATGGAACCTTTTGGGTACCTCTGCATCACAAATTGGTGGTGCAAAACGAGATACCTTATGGCTCCCATCTGCAATCTCCGGGATAGGCTTGACTACCCCTGGAACACTTGAGATCATATCCTTCAGCTTCTGTAACTCCCTGGCCATAGCATGATTGATACCTGTATCCTGCACGAATCCATGGTTAGTGGTAGGATAATTATTTAAGGTGTTACCTCCCATCGGGTTCAAGTTAGGAACATTGGGTGTGAATCCATATTGCTGGGATTCTGGGATAACGGAGGGACCAGTGGAAGCAATGGTCTGCATTGGAATGAAGTCCCCTTGATGGACATCTAGACTTCCTGTTTGCAGACTTTTTAGGGATCCTAGCATCTGTAAGGATCCTGGTATCTGAGACGATCCCGGAACGAAGGAGGATCCTTGAACCTGGGATGATCCTGGAACAAAGGAGGATCCTTGAACCTGGGATGATCCCGGAACGAAGGAGGATCCTTGAACCTGGGATGATCCAGGGACAAAGGAGGATCCTAAGCTCATGAAGGCTCCCGAATGCTGGGCGTAGGATCCCGCCGGTTGAAAATATGATCCTGATGCCTGAGTCATTGTTGCTGGGCTGAAATGCACTCCTCTTGATCCACCCATATATTGTATGTCTGAGACCTCTGTTGGCTGAGAAGTAATCATTGGAGTATCAAAATTCAAAGATTTGGGCATTAGTGGGGAATGATCCTCTGCCGTTTTCTTTTGCCTTTTGAGATCTCCGATTTCTCTGAGGATCCTGTCATTAGTTTCATCCTGCTGCTGCATACGATCCCTCATCTGCAAAATCAAAGTAAATATATCACTAGTACTGGGAACAGAAGAAGTTAGAGCAGAAGATGATGGTTTAGAGGATATAGAAGTTGGTCTCAGCATTTTTCTGAGATCCAGCTGGTGGTGGAGGCAAAGGTGGAATGCCAGTAGATGAATTGACTGCCGACATCGCTGTGGATGTATTCTTCAATGACGAAGCCATGTAACTTTTTGAAATGATTTCGAACAGAAAGTTTTCTTATGAATGAAGCACCAATTGCCCCACGGTGGGCGCCAAACTGTTTTGGTCAAAAATCACACAAGGATAATGCAACCAAACTCTATGTAAACGGGGAATGATGCTTGGTTTGTTGAAAAAGTAAAGGATCACTTTAGTAAGAAATATGCAAGTGACATAGGGATTTATACGAGGAAAAAGCCCTTGATCAATGAATGATCTCCGGCATAAAAAACCTCGGGTGATGGCAACTACCGATCACCAAACTTCAACATAACAAATAATGGTTACAACTTCGGATGGTAATGAGCTGAGTACAAGGATCACTATAGTTTCGAGTGTCTAAGCGTGTGAGAATTGTGTTGTGTGTCTTCCGAATGGGGAAGAGTGTTATATATACAAGTGTAGGTGGCCTATTTTAGGTAAAAAGACTAATAATCAGCTCATTACCCCTTTAGAAATAAAAGTACGGACCCCTACGAGTGAGCAGAAAAGGGAGGAGGAAAGAGGCCCTGGCGAACCGTCATAATTAGTGAACAAGTGTAAGCTTCGCAGCCCGACAGTATGGAGTACTGACCACACCGAGGGACAGGCCCTGAAGCGAAGGACGGGAACGAGCGGAATCAATGTGTTCCAATTTCTGGCCTTGCACCGACCATCCAATGGACCATGGACTAAACGGCCACTGCCTGAAAGGACTATGTCCATGGGACCGCCGCCCCCCCCCCCCCCACAAGGTACATCTCGCGCCTATGGGCCGCTATAACTATCCAAGAATACACTCGAAACTGGAAGGATAAAAAACCCACCCGGTGGACTGCCGAGCTACAAGTCCTACGAGACAGGAGCGGGATTCTCTAAAAAGCCAAGGTCGTGGGTGGCCAAGAGGGCCTACTTGGAGACTTGGGATCTCAGCAGGAAATGCGAAGGTTGCTTAAAGCCGGCCGGCCAATAGGCGAAAGAGAATAAACTAGTTCTGATCTGAGTAGGCTCATAACATAATAGGGAATACCCTAACCCTGGGAACCGGGGCCTGGCTATCCTTCGTTTTTTTTTTTTTTTTTTTTTTTTTTTTTTTTTGGGTTCACCGATTAACACAACTTGTATTAATGCAAATGAAGGTTTCGGTTACAAGCACAATGTTTACAAATCTAACATGTAAACTCTCCAAGTGTGTGTGTGAGTTCCGGACAGCCTAAATTATCGCCCTTAAATCATGCCAAGTTTCCATATCCTTCACAATGTTCATCTCTGATTAAGCATATGCCAAAGTTGTAAAGACGCGTCCCTTGATTGTGATGCTAAGAGCGGATCCTGCTAGATATTCCTGCAAAATGACATTAAGTTCAATGAAAGCAACTGTTAGCATGAGGATCCTATAATGGTCCGTGATCCTGATCCTGGAACTCTGCTGAGGATCACTATCTGCCAAAGAAACAAGGATCACTGGTTAGGATCACATGTAAGGATCATGTATTATAAAAATCCAGCCCTAACACTAAGGACAGGATATTATTGGCCAACAATGAGAAAAGATGCCGCAGAATATGCTCGAAGATGTGATGCATGTCAGAGACATAGTAACATATTGCATCAGCCCGCTGAACCGTTATATCCTATTGTTTCCCCTTGGCCATTTATGAAGTGGGGCATGGATATAGTAGGAAAGTTACCAAAAGCTCCGGGAGGAAAAGTCTTTATGCTAGCAATGACGGATTATTTCGCTAAGTGGGTTGAAGCTGAAGCATTTGTCCAAGTTAGAGACCAAGAAGTAGTATCCTTCATAAAAAGGAATATCCTGACCAGGTTTGGGGTACCAGCCGAAATAATCTGTGACAATGGTTCTCAGTTTATAAGCAAGAGAACTACTGACTTTTGCAAGAGTTGGGGAATCAAAATGGTAACATCTACTCCAGTACATCCTCAAGCGAATGGACAAGAAGAATCCTCAAACAAGATAATTGTCAATAGCTTAAAGAAAAGGCTTGGAGCCAAAAAAGGAAGATGGGCAGAAGAATTACCCTTTGTTTTATGGGCTGATAGGACAACGGTAAAGAATGCAACAGGCCAAACCCCATTTTCCTTGGTATTTGGAGCAGAAGCAATGATTCCGACAGAGATAACGATACCCACTGCAAGATCTACCCTAAGTGATCCTGAGCAGAATCCTGAAGCTTTGAGTCAGGATTTAGACACTATAGATGAGAAGAGAGATGCGGCAAGGCTAAGAATGGCCGCATATCAACAGAGAATATCCAGGGCATATAACAAGAACATTAGGACCAGAAGATTTAAGGTTGGAGATTGGGTGTTAAGAAAGGCTTTTCAGAATACTACTAATCCTGCTGATGGCAAGTTAGCTCCAAAATGGGAAGGACCATACGAAGTTGAATCAGAAGCAGGGAAAGGAGCATACAGACTCAAGAATATGGAAGGGGATATGCTACCGAGGTCTTGGAATGCTATACACCTAAAGCTCTATTTCAAGTGAGTTTAGAATTTAATTTCTAACTCAGGATGGTATGAATTCTACCTTTTTTAAATATGTTTGGTTTAATTTGTTCTTTGTAACCCAATACTGACTTAAGCATCGGAGGGGTGTTAGCCAAGCTAACACCCACCTTAGTTTACAATTGTTTTGCAAGATATGTTTCAGGATACAGCTCCAGGATATGTACTCAGGATAACTCGGAAGATTAGAGGATTGGCCCCCTCTCTCACGGTTAAGGGATACTGATCCCTTCACAGGTTTAAAGGTATTCACCTTTCTCCCGAATTGGGTTTAAACACCCCGCCTGGAGCGCAAGTTATTCAGGGATAGTTCAAGGTGGCGGGACCAGTCCATGTAAAAGTGGCTGACAATTTCGTTACTGTTGGCTATATCCTGAATCCTAAAGGTATATGAGGATTGATCACCCTCTCTCACGAAAGGGTATTTTCATACTCTCTAAGGTTTAAAGGTTTTCACCTTTCTAAGTCTTGGAGTTTATACACTCCCGCCTGTAGCGCATGAAACTCAGGGTTTATCCCCAGGATATTAAGGGTTTGCCCCAGTATGTTGAGGATTCATTTCAGGATAACAAGGTTTTTGCCTCGAGGTGTTTGGAATTTATTCAAGCCAGAACATGAGTATATTTGCATTTCTGTGTCACATGCAGGGGACATATATTCAAAGGATGGATCCAATATTATAACTGTGCACTGGGGACATTCCTAAGGTGGAAGATTAGATTTGACTCTCCAAGAGTCTTTGGTATGATCTTTCCTTTTCTCAAAAGACTTAAGTTTTCTAAGTTATATGGTGATATCCTGACCAGGATATCTCTTAAAATACTAATCAGGATATTCTTAGATGATGTTCCCATAATATTTCCAAGAGTTCTCAAACAAAACAATTTTCATAAGTAAAATTCATGTAATGGAGGGAATAAAAGCCAAAAAAGGGTTATATTATTAACATAGCAAAAGATTATGCTCTTGGCTTCGTCTCAAACCGAGACCCATCCACCAAAAGCATAGTTAGTTTTCTAACATATTTACTTAACAAATGAAGGCTTCGTCTTGGAACCCAAGATACCTCCACCTTCACTTGTTAAAAGCATTCAAAATAAACCATACTAACTGATGACCAAGGGCTTCGTCCTGAAACTCGGGATCCCTCCACCTTTGGCCATCATATTATCTACGTGCAGGAAATTAAAATTGTTCGACAAACAAGAAAAGTAAATTGTTCAAGACATCAACCATCGAATCTAAAAAAGTGGGCTCCGGCCTAAGCATCAATATCCATCATCGCCCACTCAGATGCCCTCACACAGCGGCATCCTCTCCAGCCTTCCCCGGCTTCTCAGCACCAGCATCCTCACCAGCATCCGCTCCAGCATCCTTCTTGTCTCCAGCCTGATCCACCACCTCTGCTGACTTAGAGGACTCACCGGCTTCTACAGGGAGTGGCACAGCTTTTCCTCCAAGCTCCTTCAGTTTGGCCACCCAAGAGTCAACCGGCCAAGCTGGGCACTCGAGGCCTGTCTCCTTGGCCTCGTAGGCCATCTTGATGCGGGCTAGTAGCAAGGAGACGATGGTAGAGGCCTTGATCCCTTCCCGGAAAGAAACCATGGCCTGCTCGTGGTCCATTTCTGCGGTGGCAAGTTTGAGCTCAGCCTCTTGAGTGACCTTCTTCATCAAGCTCTCGTAGTGCCGGGACTTTGCTTCAGCAATGGCACCTTGGTCAGCAACAGTGCTTTCAAGCTGCTTGATTCTGGCTTCGTGGAGTGCAACAGTACCGCACGCATCATTATACAGGTGGAGCAGATGCTGAAGACCCTGCACATTAAATTCAGGTATGGGTTAGATTATATTGATCAGGATATCCTATCAGGATATATGTGCATGATATGTAGCAGGATATTACCTTGTTGAGGAAGGATGTCATTGGCTCTAAGGAGTCAAAAAAGCTGAGGTCGTCATAGGAGAACCCCTCGGAGCCTGGGGCACTGATTTCAGAGCCCTTCCTCTTCTTTGTTATGGAAGCGCGGGTCCTAGGGTTAGCCCTGGGGGCCGGCAGTGGCTTGGAGCTGGTAGCAGCAGGTGTCTCTTTCTTGACCATAACAGGAGTAGGATAACTGTCAAGCTCGTCAAGGTCAAGGAGGATCGGAACTTTGCTGGAGTCTGCACAACAGGGAGTAAAAATTCTTTCCTAAGATATTTCAAGTAAGAACATGTATGCAGGATATTGAGCAGGATCCTTACCAGACATGTTAGCACTGGAAAGAGGGCTTGGAGTTGGTGGAGACGGGTTAAAACTTCTTTCAACTTCAGGAAGGAGTCTGATAGCGTCAATCCTTTTCTGTGAATCTGCAAGAGGAGGTGCTAGCTTCCTAAAATCGGCTGCAAACAAGACAGTAAAAAGAAAATTGACCAGTTCAGGATATGAAACAAGATACAAAACAGGATCATCCTAAAGCCCTAAATCCTACCCTTTCTCAACCACTGCACTGGATATTCCGTTCCACCAGGGATTGAGTCTCTTTTTACAAAGAAAAACTTGGACTTCCATTCCTCCTCATTCCTGGTGGCACGAAGTACCAGTGGGTCGCTGGAGGTAGAGTAGAACAAAAAACGGCAGGAACCATGGCATCTAAGCCGATATGCTAAGGGGAGGTCATGAACGGAAAGGTCAGGAATATGGTTGTTCTTGATTTGATCAAGAACGAGCAGGACTCGCCATAGCATTGGCATTGTTTGACTGAAACAGATTTTTGTAGTATCGAAGAACTCGGTGATGAAATCGGGAAATGGAAACTGTAACCCCAAGGTAAAAGGAAAAGCGTTGAAGCATATCCATTCGTCGGAAACCATGTCTGATCGGATTTCCCGATCAAATGGCCGGAACACCGTCCCTTTCGGGAAGATGCCGGAGGTTTTAATGGCCGACAGATGTGCGCTGTCAAAGGTGCATATTTCCTTCTCTGGATCCTGGAGAATATTTTGGTGAATAAATGAAGGAGCGGAGTCGCCGGAGCTTGACCTTGTCTGTCTCGCCATATCTTTACCGGAATAGTATAGAGGAAAGAAGTAAGGAGAGAGAGAGAAGGGTTTTACCTTTTTCTTCTTGATAAGGATTAAATGGGGTGAACGAGAGAAGATATAGGGGAGTAATGAGTAGAAATAGGCTGAACGGTTACAAGCGGTCACATCAAGTCCTATCTCTTAATTGCCTCGGTTATTGTGAAAAAAATGTAACCGTTAGGACTCAGGATCCTTAACGGCAACATTTTTTTGGGACAATTGTTATGGGTAAAATTCTGAGCTCCTCATATCCTGGGAAATATCTTGGGTTATATCTTGAATAAATAATAACTGCTTATATCCGAGATGCTCATTCAGGATGTCTATAATATCCTGAATAGTATCCTCAGGATTACTAACGTGTTGAGTGCAGGAGTACGCGTGCAGGTGTACAACGTTCACAAAGACTCTTTCTCCAAGAGACTCGGTCCAAGTCGTTTCAAATAAAGACGTTGAAGCCGCATTACCGGGACTACAACGTTAACAATGGAATATTCGGAAGTATCCCATATTTGTAGGAATTTCAGTTTGTATTCGATTACTATAAATAGTGGGTATACCAGATCGAATAGGACATCACAGCCACACTCACTACACTTACACACTTGTTCTCTCGCAATTTGTACTCTCACACAAAGTATTGTAACACTTAGCGATCTGGTCAATATCCTGCACTGTATCCTGATATTTGAAGCAATAGAAGAACTAGGCAGCTACGATTGTCAGCTCCCGAGGTTTTATGCCGGCGATCTAGATTGATCAAGGGCTTTCCTCGTACATCTCGTGTCAACCCCTTTACTTTTTGCTCATTGTTTGATCGTAGATACAGCTCAATATCCTGAGCCGTATCCGGAACACTGTTTTTCCAAACAACATAACCAGCATATTTTCAACACACTTTTTAGCACACTACCTCACTTAACTAATTTGATCACTTAATTGCTTCGGTAATTTTTGACCAAAACAGCTAGGTCTAGTCCCTTTTTAGATTTTGCCATTTTATAATAATGGTAGATCTTATAATAGGAAGGTTATTTTAAATCTAACCGTTCCATTAAAATTAAACAGGTACATGGTTGCCCTAAACGGGACTTCTAAGGAATAATGCTGTCCTTGAAGGGACTGAAAGATAAATATGTCCTTGTAAGGACTACTAAGGAAACGATCAACAGCAAAAAGAGTTTCTTCTTTATTTTGTTTCTGAATGACTCCTCTAATCATTTAAAAAGTCTTTTGGAGAAAAAGCTAAGATTATTATAATTTGATGTCAATTTGTGCCATTTATCTAAATTGTCATATATAAAACTTTACAATGCACGAGAGCGATGTGGTTGAATAACTACAAAAGTACAAATATTGGTTGCATATTTGTTTTTAAATTGTGAAATTTAAACATAATAGGCATAACAATCGTTCAAAGGTTTAATTCAATAGGGTTCAGGTCGGTAGACAATTGAGTGAATGAGGTCATTACAAAAATTGGGTAATTTGTACAAGAATTGGGTTTATTACCGTGCCAAAAACGTCTTGTAGGGAATAAAGTCTATAAACGTCTTGTAGGGAACAAAGTCTATTAATGTGATCTTAGAAACAATAATGCTTAATAATTCATTTGGTAATTTACTTCAATTTAGTCAATGTGGGGGTAGCATATCAGGTAAAGGAATATGTCTTTTGAAGAAATTTTAGGTTTAATCATAGACAATTGTGAATAATGCAGAATTATTGGTGTAATGAAGTAGAAACAAGCATTGTCATTAAAAAAAGGAAAAATTACAAGTTTTGTCATTTATCTATATACCCCTTTTCAGGCAGTGTTATTTTCAAAGAATTTTGACAGGTTTTGCAATTTATAGAGAAGTTTGTTGCAAGCTACGTCATTTGAGCCTAACTCAGTTAAATTTTTCTGTTAAATGGACCCCATATAAGGGCAAAATAATATTTTACCCTTTTAATATTAAAATATAAAATAGAAAAACATTATATATGTGATCCCTTTCATTTTCTTCCTCACCACTCACCCTCTCCCTCTCTCTCTTACAATTTGCCACCACCACCATCAAGCACCTTCGTTTTCACACCCCTATTTTTCCACGTGTCACCGGTGGGCCCGGTGGGGAGTACCGTGACGTAGTTGATATCATCATAGTCAAACAACACAAATTTAAATGCACAGCGGATGCAAAAGATAAATATATTACAATCCGATATGAAGTAATATCCAAGTATTACAAACGGAAAGTAAAAGATCCACAGGCGGATCGCAATAAAGTAAAACATTGTTCAACAGACTTCAGGCATCCTAAGCTTGCGAGACTTTTATTGATGCTAAGGAGTGACCAGCCTATTACGCCTAGTACCTGCACTTAGCCTTTTTGGAAAATACGTCAGTTTACACTGGTAAATACAATTTAACTGACTCATTTTGAAATGTTTTAAAAATTGATTTGAATGCCCACGGCACAAAACTTTTTATAACTTGGGATAATTATTTGCTTATAATCTTGTAAAAGAATTACATGTCTGTTATGCGTTCAGTTGCCCGGGTCGTACCGGGTTAAAGATTAATAGACACACCACTTAATATAATTCCGCCGCGAGACTTCTCTCGACCGACGATTATACTTTATTGAAATGCACTACGGGTGTACGCCTACACCTGTGTGCCAAGGTCGCGGCCATTCTTTGAATGATGCCAAGGATATCCGGGACATGGTCATTAAACCCCCAAAGGCGTTAAACAAACAAAACAACATTTTTAAACGGGTTCTTTTGACAACACTTGACCATCGACCGGTTAAGGTCAATTACCCGACCAAGCGGTATTTTATATACCGTACCCCAAGCCCGTGTAAGGAAAAATAAGTTAAACGTATTTACCTGAGCAAATTTATACAATTTATCCCAGCCGTATACCACCAAGCAAGTACGGATAGCTTTTACTGGGCTCCTAAATCTGGAACGAAGGTTTTTAATAACCTATTAGATTTCTAATGGGTCTTTAATTAAGCCTAAGCTCAGACCGATTAGTTTTAACAGAAGAATACGGTTCAAACGCATGACAAAGCGAAGACCGATTTAGAATGTGGTTTTGA
Source organism: Helianthus annuus (assembly GCF_002127325.2). Classification (NCBI taxonomy): domain Eukaryota; kingdom Viridiplantae; phylum Streptophyta; class Magnoliopsida; order Asterales; family Asteraceae; genus Helianthus; species Helianthus annuus. Next base: position 26,377,438 of record NC_035443.2, read on the forward strand.
CCCGACAAGCTTGCATGCTTGTTTAATATGGGTAACTTAAACACATTCTGGAATTTGAGATAAAAACGATATGGTTTGACCCGTTTCGGCTAATATATGCAAACTAGTTACATACGCCGATCCGAACGCGAAATCATGACCTAACCAAATCCGACAGCCATCGCTTATGAACAAATCTGGAATGTTTTTGTACCACCGGCGGTTCACCGCGGGTTCCGGAAACCACCCAGCCGCCAAGACGGTCGTCGGGGCCCTAGATCCTAACTGGTATCGTTCTCCAACCACCGCAATGTTCTAGACCTAACACCACTACGGGATCTGAACGTTGTTTGCGGTAGGCGTCGGCTCCAACTCGGTTGTCGTTCTCCAAACAAGGCAATCATCTCAGTTCTTAATTCAAGCCTTCGAACCTAATTCACCAAACCCCATACAGTTTGTTAAAGAATCGGGTCGCTGGGAGAGAAGGGGTTTACATGAGATAGAGAGAGTGTCTGATTGAAGAAGGGTGTGCCTATTGGCACACTAATCTGCCTATTGGCACACTAAACCCTAGTAAAATCAGGGTTTACCTACGCAGCGTAGAGGTATCTACGCTGCGTAGGTACACCATGGATCTCAGTGCCTGATCAGCAACCATTGCACAGAAAACAAGGGTTTATATACGCTGCGTATAGCTCTATACGCAGCGTATATAAACCATCTGAACTTTTGGGGTCATTTTGGTGGGTTTGAAGCATTAGTTTTTTCACAAGGTTTATATACGCTGCGTATAGGTCTATACTCAGCATATATAAACTATAAGGGTTAAAAAATATAATTTTATCACAGGTATGGGGTTAAAAATAAAAATTACCCTTTATATACGCTGAGTATAGACCTATACGCAGCGTATATAAAGGTCAGAAAATGTCCTTTATACCCTTGTATTGAGGCTATACGAAGCCAAATACAAGGGTAGTTGTGTCATTTTAGTCTCATACGCTGCGTAGGGATCTATACGCAGCGTATATAAAGCTCAATTTTTGTATTTTTTTTGTTTATTCCTTTGTTTATATATAAAAAAATTAATACGTGTGATATCGTATTGTATAGGTGTGGTTTAGGTCCCGTATTGACCTCGTATAAGCCTATAAGTTTGATATCGTATCGTATAGGTGTAGTATAGGTCACGTATTGACCTCGTATAAGCGTATAAGTGTGATAACGTATCGTATAGGTGTAGTATAAGCTTATAAGTGTGATATCGTATCGTATAGCGTAGTATAGGTCCCGTATTGACCTCGTATAGGCCTATAAGTGTGATATCATATCGTATAGGTGTAGTATAGGTCACGTATTGACCTCGTTTAAGCCTATAAGTGTGATATCGTATCGTATAGCGTAATATAGGTCACGTATTGACCTCGTATAAGCCTATAAGTGTGATACCGTATCGTATAGCCTAGTATAGGTCACGTATTGACCTCGTATAAGCCTATAAGTGTGATATCGTATCGTATAGGTGTAGTATAGGTCACGTATTGACCTCGTATAAGCTTATACAGTAGAAACTCGGTAAATTAATACTCTATTATTTAATAAACTCTCTAAGATAATATTTTTTGCCGGTCCCGACTCGGGGATAAGGTGCTAAATTAATAATTCGCTAAAATTATAAGATAATACATTTTTGATACGGGACCTAAACCACACCTATAGGCTTATACGAGTTAAATACGGGACCTAAACCACACCTATACAATACGATATCACACTTATAGGCTTATACGAGGTTAATACGGGACCTAAACCACACCTATAGGCCTATACGGGTGTTATATCGTATCGTATCGTATAGTGTATAGTACACGTCTCGTATAGGTTCCATGTAGGTCTTGTAATTCATAATATTTGTATTATTTTTAATTTTTATAATTCATAATATTTGTATTATTTTTAATTATAATTTATATTTGTATTATTTACCAATAATATTGTTTTTTTATAAATAATTTTCTTTTTTTTATAAATAAACAAAGGAATACACAAAAAAATACAAAAATGGAGCTTTATATACGCTACGTATAGATCCCTACGCAGTGTATATAAACCCTTGTTTTCTGTGCAATGATTGCTGATAAGGCTCTGAAATCCATGGTTTATATACGCTGAGTATAGACCTATACGCAGCGTAGGTAAACCCTAAGTATGCAGATAGCCAACAAAGGTGTGCAGATAGTTTGGCCCTTGAAGAATTGGGTTGCCAGAGATGAGAGAGAGAAAACTTGGGGAGAGAGAGAAAGAGAGGAAGGATTTATATTCGTTCTTCATAAGTTTTTAGATGTTATCTTTTTTTTATAGAGTAAACTGACATTTTGGTCCCTGTGATTTGGGCACTTTTGCCATTTTAGTCCAAATCTCAAACTTTTTAAATCTGGGTTCCTATGGTTTCACTTTTATTGCCATTTTAGTCCAAAAGTTAAATTTGGCCAGATTCCCCAATTTAAAACCTGATATTTTATCTTTATCCTCAGGGGTATTTTTGTTGGTGCATATGTCTGTCGACTTCGTCTTGTATCGAGTCTTGTCATAGAATTGATAGAACGAGTAATGTTGTACGAAGAAAACGGGAAAAAGTCATGAATCAGCCAGTTCACACGAACTGGAGATTGGTTGTTTCATGCGAAGTGGACCAGAGCCCGTTCGTACGAACTGGACATGACATGTTCATGCGAACTGGAAACCCTATATATATGTGTCTTGGTCATTTCATTTGTAACATTGCTGATTTCAGAGCAAAGGTGCTGCCGAAGTGTCAAGTGGTCTGTAAAGCTTTCAAATCAATATACAAGACAGTTAAAGTGATTCCTAGTGTATATCAAGCTGATTCACCATCAATACGTTTGTTTCCGCCTCTCGTATTGTCTAGATCTCTTCTGAATGACTCGTTTAGGTCGAATCTCGATCCTACAAGTGGTATCAGAGCTCAGGAGGAAGAGTTCTTACCGATTCAGCTTGTTTTCACCGAAAATTCTCACTTCTACTCACTTTCTCCATGTTTTCTCAAAATTAACTGAGTTTTTACGGTTAAAATGGCCTGATTTTTACATATAACAAGCGAAATACTGTTTTAATCAATCCGTGAACATTTAGACTCTAATTCAGCCTAAAAGTTGATCAATTTGTCAAAAAACCGTCCGATCGTTTGACAATATCATCAGTTCGCACGAAGTGGACTTCCACTTCGCACCAAGAAGGATCACTTCGCACGGAAAGAGCTCAGGTCGCACCAAAAAACATCACTTTGCACGAAGTGGTTCACTTTGCACGAAGTGGTTCACTTTGCACGAAGTGGTCATTTAGAGGATCCAGTTCGTTTGAATTAGCTTTCAGTTCGTACGAAGTGGGCCCCACTTCGCACCAAGTTGCCCCACTTCGCACCAGGTTGTCCCAGTTCGCACCAAGTAGTCCCAGTTCATTTGAGATTTGACTTCAGGTCGTGTGAAAGTCACCAGTTCGTTTGAAAGCATATTCAGGTCGTGTGGAAAAATCATCAGGTCATGTGACATCTCAGTTTGTTTGAAAAAGTCTGTTTTTGTAAACGTTTAAAACCGAAACATGGATTATGAATTCTACAATGCATTTGCTATGACTCCGGGTACTCCTGTTACCGTTGCTCGGAGTGTAACCATGGAAAATGAAACTGGAACGTTGCAGAAACCTCCGAAACTGATGAGCATTGAAGAGTATTACAGTTGGCAAGAGCGTTTTGAAAACTGGGTTCAAGCAAATCATCTAAGGTCTTGGGAGTGTATTGAAAAAAAGTATGTTCGACCTCGAAATAACATGGGAGTTGTAAAAACTATTTCTGAATTTACGGACAAAGAGAGAGACATGTACAAGGCAGAAAAAATGATGATCAGTTTACTTCAACAAGCTGTGAAAGAAGACATTTTCATACTACTTCAACATGATGATAGTGCATATTCGATTTGGATAGCATTTCGTACAAAATTCGAAGGAAGTACGGAAATGATCAAGAATAAGAAGTCTCTATTAAAGAAAGAATTTGATTTGTTCTCAAGTTTGCCAGGCGAAACTACAAAGACTCTTATTGAGAGATATTGTCATTTAGTACGTTCAATGACCCTGTTGGATATCAAAAAGGATCGTGAGGAATGGGTTGAAAAATTAGCCGATGCTTTACCGAAAAAAGAATGGGGTACATATCTTATGATCTTGAAGAATACCGGAGAGTATGATGGTTTGACAATTGCTCAGTTCATTGAAAAACTTGAAGGACAAGATCTTGAACAACATAAGATTGCTAGAATGAACAATCCAAGTGGTCAACAAGATATCAAGTTGTATTTCAAAGGTAATGTTCAAAATGTTGAAGCAAGTCCAAAGATCCAAACCGCTTTCAGCGCAGAAAACTCATTCGGATCACTCAATCAAAGTTCAAACAACAACAGTGGATTTTCTTCATATCCGAGCGTTAATCTGAATGTTTCAACTTCAAGTTATCAATCTCAAAGCTCAAACAATGGTAATGGTCATGTGCTACAATGCGACATCGCGTTGCATCTTCAGAACGGTCAGAATTTCTTTGAAGAAGTCGCTAAAGGTTATATGGCATTACTGGTTACTGTCTTAGAATCATATGAGAGTTTGGTTGCGGGAAGAATCGGAAATCCTATGCTAACAAAAGAGGATTACGATCAGATTGATGCTGAGGAGATGGAGCTTATGGATATTAAGTGGTGTTTAGCGAGCGTGTTGAGAAGAGCTAAGAAATTTAAGCAGATTACAGGAAGAGATGACTTCCGAGATGCTAATGTTTCTACTTTAGGTTTTGATAAATCTAAAGTTACTTGTTTTCGATGCAGGGAAAAAGGACATTTCAAGAGGGAATGTACCAATCGAGAAGCAGGAGGAGCTCAAAATCCGTTCGGGAATAATGATTATTATCGGAAAGCAATATATCATCAGGTTGCTCAACAACCGTCATCATCCCGTGCTATTGAAGATGGAAAGAAGAAGGCTTGTATTACTATTCTGGATCAAGAAGATGAAAGATTTCCAGAGGGATTTAGCTGGGACAAATACATTCCGGCTGATTCAAAGTTTAGAGCGTTTATTGCACAAATCATTCAAGAACCAGAGTTAATGAAAGAATGGATGGATGTGTTTGCAGATGAAGAGTCTATTTCTTCAGAAGATAGTTCAGAAAAGACACCAGACTTTGATCAGTCATCAACTGATAACAGTGATGATGATGAAGAAATTAAATCAAATTAGCATTGGCAAAACTCATGTATCTCCTGAAAGTTTCAAATTTTATTTTGCAGATAAATTAGAGAAGCTAAAGGAGAGACGAGCAGCAAAAGAAAAGAAAGAAGTAAAATGTGAGAATGTTGCTGAGAATGAGATGAATGAACAGAGTAAAAAGGTCAAAGTTGTTGAAAAGATTGTAGAGGTCACTAAACCTTGTCTAAAATGTTTGGAACCATGCAAACATTGTGAAGAAAAAGACAAGAAGTATAGTGAGCTCGATGAGATGAAAGAAAAACTATTGTTCGATGTTAAGTACGTGAAAGAGTCGTATGATGTGTTGAACAGAACGGTGAATAGTTTGGAAAAGACAAACTCTGAAAGGGAAGATGCTTTGACTATGATGAATGCAACAATGATGACTAAACAGAAGACCATCAATCACTATATTGAAGAGTATGCAGAGTTGAAGAAGGAATTGGAGACTGAAAAGATTGAAAATGAAAGAATCAGACGATTATTGTTGAGTTACTCAAGTTCTGATTATTTGATTGATAGAATTTATCCTACTGTTGCAGGTTTTGAAGCTTTTCAAGATAAGAAGAAGGAAGAGAAGAATAATGGTAAGAAACAAATTGCAAATTATAACAAGTGTCTGCCTCCGATCTGGGAAGGTTATTCTCCCAAAAAACCAAATGAGGAACAACTCAAAAAGGAAGTCAATATAAAGTTAAAGTCTGAAACAAATGATGAGTTACCGGACAACATTGATGTCACTTTCACATCATCTGGCACTGATCATGAGACTGAGTTGATAAAGAAAGTGGTCGATCAGGTGTTGGATAAGGATGAGAAGTCAGAGTCAAAGTCTGAGTCAGAAACTTCGAGTTCATCAGTCAACAGTTCGAAATCATCGGTCAAAAGGGTCTACAATAAAGATTTTCTGTTATCAAAAAATAATTTGAATGACGAAACATTCAAAGTAGCATATACTTTGAATGATTCCGACAAATTATATTCTGATGAAGAATTTCCAATAAGAAGTGTTCAAATTGAAAAGATCAAAAAGGTTTTCAAATTAATAGACATCAATATTTATGAAATAAAAGATGTAAATCTTACTGAAAAACCTAAAAAATATACTTCAAGAGTTCAACAAAGGTAAAACAAGAAAAAAGGTTATAGTTCTGGTTCTGTTTTTCAAAAGAACCCAAACCATAATAGTAATTTCAAAAAGAAAGGTTTACGTTTTATTTCACCTGAAAATCATAAAAATGAGAAAATTTCTAAAACAAAAACTGTATTTGTTTCAGGGGCAAGTTCTGAAGAAGAAGAAAAGCGCTCATTCTGGAAGCAATCAAACAAAGCATTTTTTGCAGAAAAACAAAAGTTTGAGAAGAATGAAGCAAATCAGAAAAAGGAGACAAGAACCTGTTATAGATGTCATGAAGTTGGTCACATCGCCTGGAACTGTCCAAAGGCAACCAACACAAAACAGGAAGTTGTTTCTAAATTCAAAGAAAAAGTTGTTGATAAGACTGAACCACCAACTGAAAAATTCAAAGTGTTTAAAAATTCAACATATGAAGTTGGTGAATGTTCAAAAAGGTTTTACAAAAGAATGGTGAATCTTGACAACCAAACGTGGGTTGTTAAGAAATCTGATGTGAAATCTGGCGATGAATCTGACTCGTCAAAGTCAGAGGAGTCACAAGTTGATCTAAAAGGAGAAAATCCAGTTCCGCCAATGGATGATGTCAATTTTCCACCATTGCGAACTGAAAATTTTAAACAAAAAGTTGGTAAAGTGGAAATTTCGAATCAATTCTATTCTGAAAAGAAAGAATTTGATGTCAAAAAAGCATTTAATAGAAAAGTGAAACATATTTTTGGGAAAATGGTCGATGGGAAGGAAAAAGGGGTAAAAGAATTTTATGAAGCAAAAAGGAATGTTCAAACCCCGAGTGAAATTAAAAAGGTCACACCCAAAGCTGGTCAGGCTTGGGTGTCAGTATTCCATATGTAAAAATCTTGACTTGCCGGAACTCCCAGGTTGGTAATTGGGGAGTAGGAATCGGCATCTTTCTTGAGAAATTCAAAATTGTGATATTTCGATTTACAAGTGGTATTGTTGAGAAGTGAACCTACAAGTGGTTAATCAAGGTCATTAAGTTGAACTTGATTTAACTTTCATTCAAGTGGTTAAAGAAAAAGAAAAAATGTTTTTACAAGTGGTTAAAAAGAACAAAGTGATGAATGATTCCCCGATCCTACAAGTGTGTGAAATCAACAAAACTAATTTTCCGGAAAAACCATTTTGATTAAAACAAACTTAAGTGTTTTGAAATCATAATGGGAAAATAGTTTGTTGTCAGGGGGAGTTCTGATTATTTAAGCTAAGTGGATGGCAAATTGAAACATATTTTTGATTTTAGGGGGAGTAGAAAATTTTAGAAATTTCAAAAATTTGAAAAAGCCAAATACATAATAAAATCTAAAATCCAAAAACATTGAAACATTCAAAAATGAGTTTTGTTGTGAAAAAAAGAGGAAATGATAGTACATCAATAGACTATCACAACACGCTAAAGAATTGGAAAGTCAAATGTGATAAACGGTCTCACTGAGGATATGCCAGTAGGTTTTTATACATTCAGTAGATTGTTTTCGAGATATAAACCTAAATATCAAATACTTACTTATCTCGTGGGGAACATCTCTCGGATATATGAGTAACCCCTGAAATCTTGTTTGAAAGATTTTCTATTTCTGACATACTAGGTCTTTGTGCGTGATGATATCTGGGGTATTATACCGGGACTTCTGATTTTGCGGGAGCAATAGCCTAGTCCTCATATAATACTCTGCACTGCTTTAATCATAAAGCCCACCCTCAGCATAAGAAATGATGAAACATTGAAAAATGCTAATCATGTGCTGTTGAAGAAAAGATCCCCAAACGGGACACACCTAAAGACGAGCCATCATCTCTTTGTCTGAATGGAAGTTCTAACCTGAGCTCTCATGGTCTCGCATTACCCATTTATAGATATCATTAGTGCACATTCACCTGTAAGACTGAATATAGAAGTCTGGATACGGGAGTATATTCTGAGGTGGGACACGCGAATAGGTTAAGTCCATTAAAACACTAAATCTCGTATCTCGAAATAGTTTAAATTTGTGTGAAAATTTAAGTGGATCAGTATACTGACAATCTAAGTGAATCGTTTAGAACTTAAAGTGTTTAAAGCTCGATGGTGTTAGTGATTTGTCTCAAAAACTGAAATGATCCTCTTACACAAACCCACAAAAATATTGTCTGTAAATATTTCTTTACTGCTTTTTATTAAAAACAAAAACCCAAAAAGAATGTGTTTTACTATAAAATTTTGAAAAATAAAAAAGATTTTATTTCATATTATTTTCGAAAACTGATGTTGGAAAGCTGATTTTCAAAATTCCGAGTGCTAAACATGATGAACAACTGGGTTGGGAGGTTTTGTTTGAAATGTGAAATGATTTTGAAATGATTAAATGGTTCATTAACTTGAAACCAAATTTGAATGTTTCAAATACAAGTGATAAAGCAAAGATTAAAATTGTTAAAAATAAAAATCTTGTTGTTGGGTAGAGATTTGTGCAGATCCCAGTGTCTAAGCCTGAGCAGAGTTTGAGCCAGGGTACGATCTTAGAACGAGAACTATGTTAGATTACGATCCCAGAACAACTTAAAGGGGAGTCTGCTAGCAAAGGGGAGTCTGAAGATGTAAAAGCCAGTTTCTGATCCTGGAACTTTGTTCAAGATAGAAGCTGCTGCTGCTGATGAGCAAGAGATAGAAGAAAGATAGAGATTGAAAGATGCTTACAGTGTTAGATACTTTGGAGAGAGCAAGAAGACTGATCAAGACTGAAGACTCGTCATACTGAAGACTCGACACTGAAGACTTCGTCAACATCCAAGGGGGAGTCTGTTGGTGCATATGTCTGTCGATTTCGTCTTGTATCGAGTCTTGTAATAGAATTGATAGAACGAGTCATGTTGTACGAAGAAAACGGGAAAAGGTCATGAATCAGCCAGTTCACACGAACTGACCAGTTCATGCGAACTGGGTTTACCAGTTCGTACGAACTGGAGATTGGTTGTTTCATGCGAAGTGGACCAGAGCCAGTTCGTACAAACTGGACATGACATGTTCATGGGAACTGGACACCCTATATATATATGTGTCTTGGTCATTTCATTTGTAACATTGCTGATTCCGGAGCGGAGGTGCTGCCGAAGTGTCAAGTGGTCTGTAAAGCTTTCAAATCAATATACAAGACAGTTAAAGTGATTCCTAGTGTATATCAAGCTGATTCACCATCAATACGTTTGTTTCCGCATCTCGTATTGATCTAGATCTCTTCTGAACGACTCGTTTAGGTCGAATCTCGATCCTACAATTTTAGTCATTTGATCATTAAAAAAATTATATAAATAAAATCCCAAACACCACTACACTCTCTCTCAACACCCCCTTTCTCTCTCTTCTCTCTCTCCCCCTTCTCACCACCACTTCCATTTTCTCTAGTCAACACTACTTCTCTAAATAATCAAAACTCTCTCTCTCTAAAACTCCATTCTAGAGAGAGAAACACCCCAAAACAATGTCACTCGTCCAATAACCAACAACATGAAGCCCTAAAACCCCACATTCCCTCTTTTTTATATATTAGAAACTATGTAAAAAGGCTAAACTGCCCTTTTATGAATAGAGTTAACTGTAAATTTAAACTTAGTTAGTGTTAAAGGACGTAGAGTGTAAGTGGTTTTACAAATAAAGGATTGTGATTGTAATTATTAAAGTTAAAGTGCATTCATTGCAATTCGATACAAACATAAAGTACGAAAAGTATAATTTACCCTAATATATAATACAATAAGAGGACCCGGGGCGCCCCGTGGTCAACAAATCTTCACGCGTTGAAGAAAGTGAAACATCGCTGCCGCTCCATATGTTCATGCGTGGAATACGTAACGCGTCCTCATCATCACACGTTGAAATTCAATATTTTAACTGTTGAAGATGACCGTTGATGATGAAATATGACCGTTTGTATGTATGCTTTTGCTATATACACACACACACACACACACAAAATACAATTTTATAAAAACCCAAACAATACAATCATTCCAACACAAAAAATCCAATCTTTCAAACTTCAAAAAAAAATCAATTCAAACCAAAATGGAAGGTTCAAGGAAACGAGATTCGGGTTCGAAGAAAAAATCCGTACGACCGAAGGTTCGAGCTAATCTTGGCGATCCGGCGAGATTTCGGTTGCAAGACGAACCCGACCCAATCCCGCCATTTCAAACCCAACCGTTTCCCAACCAACCCTTTCAAACCCAACAATTTCCACCATTTCGAATCCAACCGTATCAAAACCAACCTTTCATTCCACCATTTCAACCTCAATAATTTCAAACACAACAGTTTGAAACCCACAATTTCAACGTCGACCCACTAGAAGATAACATTCTCATCCACCAATTCGCCCGTGCATACCGCGAACCACAACAACTTGATGACGATGACAATAGTGAACCGGTTGAAGAAGAAGAAGAAGACGGCGACGATCAAGAAGTTGAAATCGTTCCAACATCCGCTCGGAGAGCTTGGAGGAGGGAGGAGGAGGTCGCCTTGGTCAAGGCATACTTGCACATCTCCGAAAACATGAATCATTCGAATGAGCAAAAAAGAGACTTGTTTTGGAGACGAGTTATATCTCATTTTGGCAAACTTCCCGGTTCGACCGAACGAAACATGGATCAAATGACTTCGAAGTAGGGAGATTTGAACCGAAAAATGTGTAAATTAATGCTTGCTTCATTCAATTGGTAGTTTTTTATAAACGTAAACTGTTTTTTATTTTTATTCTTTATAAATCGTAAACTTTTTTTTTATAAAACATAAAACTGATTTTTAATTTTTATAAAACATATAACTGTTTTTAAGTTTTAAAATAGGAAACTGTTTTTTTAATTTAAAAAAAAACAGAAAACTGTTTTTTTTATTTTATAAAACATAATACTGTTTTTTTATTTTATATATCAAAAAATTGTTTTTTTTTTATTTTAAAAAAACAGAAAACTGTTTTTTATTTTAAAAAACAGAAACTGTTTTTATTTTTATTTTTAAAAAACAAAAAAACAATATTTTTATTTTTTAAAAAATAGAAAACTGTTATTTTTTATCTTGTTTTATAAAAAAGTTTTATTTTTTATTTTTTGTAGACCCGAAATCCACAAAGCGGAGCGAGCGAGGCGTCTATCATAAAAAACGCTTTTGAAGACTATTGCCGGTTATACAAGCATAAAACTTTTCCGCAGTTGGCAGCATGACAGGTTGCGAGATATCACCCAAAGTGGGTACTGGTTGCGTTGGTCGACATGGATGGGCCGACGGCTCCAAGGAGAAGAGGAGGTCCCAAAAGATCAAAAACTTCCGAGTCCGGGAACTACACTACTTTCGAGTCTGGTAACATGCCCCAAATGAATTTGAACGACTAACCCGATGACGAACCTAATCAAGATGATACACCGACAAGGCCGTGCCACAAGAAAAATGGTAATTCATCAAGTAGTGGAAAGGAAGCGGTGGCGGAGTCGATCTCCGAATTCAAAAAAGCTAAATTGGTGAAAATGGTCGAATCCAAAGAAAGAAAAGAAAAACTTATGGCGGCAAAACTTAAACGTGAGGAGGTGTATATTAGACACCAAAAACGAAAAAAATAGTGACTTAAAAGTCTTCTTATAACCAACCGCACAACAATTTTGACGAACCGTTTAAGTCGATCGTACTTCAATGCAAACGCGAGATATATGAAAAGTGGGGTTGGGAGATGCCGTAGATTTTTTAGGTTTTTTTTAATTTGTAATTTTTAGTTTGTAATTTAGGATTTATTTAAATAAAATTTATAATTTTATTGTTAATTAATATTTTAAAAATAAAAAGATTGACATTTTCACTAAAATCCATCATAGTTAGGGTGTCCGGAGTGGGCGGTAAAGGGGTGCGGCAAACTCGGTTTGCCGAGCGGGAACACAGCCGCCGACCCCTTTACCGATCGACAAAGTTCAAACATCGGTGAAGGTTCACCGAAGCGGGGAAGTTGGTTTGTTCGAGGTTTGTGCATTCTCAACGGCTATAAAGCCGTTTATTATAAAAAAAAGTTTTATGGTGGTCGTGGAGAAGATGACCGGAGAGGAGGATGACGATGAATGGTGGTCGACGTGGTGGTTTGGAGATGGTCGACGTGGTGGTTTTGAGATGGTCGTGGAGAAGATGACCGGAGAGGAGGATCACGATGAATCTGCGGTGATGAGGAACGGTGAATGGTGGTCGACATGGTGGTTTGGAGATGGTGATCGATGTACGGTGGTGATTATAGAGAAAGACGGAGGTGGTCGGTTTCGAGTGAGGGTGGTTGGAATGATGATCGGTAAGGCGGAGGTGGATCACGGTGGTGGTTATGATGATGAAGGAGGTGATGACCGTGATGGCAGTTGAACGGAAAAGACTGCGGTGGTTGGCGATGATGAAAGTTATCAGAGATGATGGAGATGGCAGTTGCAGGTTGTTGGAGGTGGTGATCGGTGGTGGCGGAGGTGGATCACGGTGGTGGTTAAGTTAAAAAAATAAAAAATAAAAATAAAAGTTTACCACTTCAGCAAGTGTTTAAACCATTGCCAACACTTCAAAGTTTAAACACTTTTGACTGATTGATATGGCGCACTTTGATTGATCGGTTTTTTAGTTTACCACTCCAAAGTGTTTGACCACTCCTTACACCCTTATAGAATAAAGTTCCATTATGAAATTTGATTGGATATCGTGAATCATTAACTACGTCACTGATAGAAAGAATGAATAAAACCCACAAAAGTCGATCACGTTTTCCATTTTTCAAGTTTTAACCGGTTTATTACCCAATCAAAACAGAAAACGGCAACTCTCAGGCAATTTTCGGCTTTGATTGATCAGGTTCTTGAATTTGGAGTAGTGTTGCAGGATGATGTCCGAGCTCCATCAAAAAAAAGTTGCCGGAGAGGCTGACCGGAGTTGGGGAAGGGCTGGGGTAATTAATCTTTTTTTTTTTTTTTTCTGTTTTCAAACTAACAGTAAAATGGTCATTTTAAAATCATGATATTTTCTATCATGGTATGCTCTAATGACACAGATTGATTGTCATTATAATTCGAGAAATTTCAATAAAAGGAAAGTCAATATGTTAATTCAAAGTGAACAATGACTAGTCTATCATCATAATTGATGGCAGCTTTCAAAGGTGTTGACCCAAAGATGAGTCAAATTTTGCTATATATCAAAACCATCATTCAAATCTCACACCCACATCTCACACTCACATCAATGGAATTTGGTTTCATGACAATACTATTTTCATGTGTCTTTTTCTTGCTTCTGTCATCTTGTGCAACACTAGACACCATCACTACAAATCAAGTATTCAGAGATGGAGACACAATAGTTTCAGATGATAATATGTTTGAACTTGGCTTCTTTAGCCCCGGAAAATCCATGAATCGGTACCTAGGGATCTGGTACAAGAAGATATCGATGGGTACAGTCGTATGGGTTGCTAACAGGGAGACACCAGTTGCTGACAAATCAGGCATGCTCAAACTTAACAGAAAAGGAGACCTACAAATTCTGGGTGCTGACAATACAGTGATCTGGTCATCGAATTCAACAGTATCCGTGATGAGCAATAATCCTGTGGTGGTGGTGCAGCTTCTAGATACTGGAAATCTTGTTGTATGGGATAGAAGCACCAAGAACGAAAATGTAATCTGGCAAAGTTTTGATTATCCAGGTAACACATTGTTACCAGGAATGAAATATGGAAAAGATTTAGTAACAGGAAGAGAGCGGGTTATAATACCATGGAAGAGTGCAGATGATCCTTCACCAGGTGAATATTTACACTGGCTAGACACAAATGGATATCCACAAATGTTTGTCAGACAAGGTTCAGTTATACGATGGAGATATGGACCATGGAACGGTCGTAAATTTCAAGCTTTACGCATGGAAAACCCAAATCCTATTTACTCGGTTCAATTTGTTTGTAATGATAAGGAAATATATTTCAAATATGAGCTTAAAACATCGGTTCTTCAAAGGATCATTGTGTTGCCAGATGACACCGCTGTGCATTTGCGTTGGATGGATCAAACCCAAAAGTGGGTTGTGCATTCTGTTGGAGCAGTAACAGAGATTTGTGGTGGTTATGGACTTTGTGGGCCATACGGAAGCTGCAACGCTAATAGGTACCCCCCTTGTACTTGTATGGCAGGTTTTAAGCCTCGGGTCCCAGATGAATGGGATAGAGGAAATGGGTCTAGTGGGTGTGAACGTAAACGGGCTTTAGATTGTGGAAGTGGGTTAGGCTTTAAAAGAATTTCAGGAGTTATATTTCCAGACACACGCCACTCATGGTATAATCATAGCATGACGCTTGAAGAATGTGAGATGGCTTGCAGAATGAAGTGCAATTGTACGGCTTATGCAAATACAGATATCAGAAATGGAGGAAGCGGATGTTTGCTTTGGTTTGATGAGCTTATCGACACCACAGAGAACGATGATAAGCAGGATTTTTACATAAAATTGGCTGCCTCTGAGTTCGCAGGTGCACCTTTATGATTTGAACTTAATTTTTGAGCTGTTATAAACTTAATACACTTGTAACATTACTGTTAACCGTTCGTGTAGGAAACAAAGATTCCCCGTCTAGCTTAAACAAGAAGAAAAGAGTATTTACAGTGGTACTTTTAACTGCTTCTGTTGTGCTACTTTTATTTATGGTGGCATATGCTTGTATAAAGAAACGAAAAAGGCTTCATATAAAAGAAAGAGGTAACTTAAGTAGCTTTTTATGCTTCTATAATTGAAATCATCCTTACACTTCGGAAACTTATATAATTTCTGGCTCGTTGTTATTATGTAGAAGATAGGTATGCCCTTGATAAAAAGGATAACAATGTGCGGATGGAAGATCTTGACGAGCTACCTTTACTTAGTCTAAATAAAATAGTCAAGGCTACAGATAACTTTAACATCAACAAAAAAATTGGAGAAGGTGGATTTGGTCCAGTTTACAAGGTAACTTATTGATACCTTAATATAGAATGGAATGCGTGCTTGTACCATTAATCAAATGGTTAATATAAAACTGTAACCTTATTATTTTAGGGTGTGTTGGAAGACGGACGAGAGGTAGCTGTGAAGAGGCTCTCAGAAACATCCCAGCAAGGGATTGAAGAATTCAAGAATGAAATCATTTGTATTGCCAAACTTCAGCATCGCAATCTTGTGAAGCTTCTTGGATACTGCAATCACAGAAATGAACTGATTTTAGTTTATGAATACATGACAAACAAAAGCTTAGACTTATATCTATTTGGTTCGGTTCCTTCTCTATGATTTCACATAGTACGTTGTTTTCATATTGTTCTATAAATTATTGTTATCTAAGTTATTCACTTTTCTCAGATGAAACCAGGAGCTCGATGCTTGACTGGCCACAACGATTTAATATTATACAAGGGATGGCTCGAGGTATTCTATATCTACATCAAGATTCCCGCCTTCAAATCATCCACAGAGATCTTAAGGCAGGTAATATTCTTTTGGATGGAGACATGAACCCCAAAATCTCCGACTTCGGCCTTGCTAGAAAGTTTGTAGGACCCGACACTGCCACTAAGACAAAAAAAGTAGTGGGAACATAGTAAGAATCTTAAACAACAACTTTTTTATTGAATTTTCTTGGCTACTATTTCTCCCTAATGCTTAAGTTCATTTGCAGTGGTTATATTTCTCCAGAATACGCTATACATGGAAGATTTTCTATAAAGTCTGATGTATATAGTTTTGGAGTTTTGGTGTTGGAGATCGTGAGTGGTAAGAAAAACAGAGAATTCTGTCATGATGATCGCAATGACAACCTTCTTGGACATGTATGTTAAACTCATTAATGTTTTTCATTGAACAATGTTATTTTGGTAACTTATATGTTTGATCTGATTCAGGCATGGAGACTTTATAAACAAGGCAGATCCATTGAACTTTTGAGTGCATCTTTATGTGCCTCTTGCGTCATCCTTGAAGTACTAAGATCAATACATGTTGCATTATTATGTGTGCAAAATCATGCAAAAGATAGGCCCACTATGTTATCAGTGGTTTTAATGCTGGTCAGCGAGAGTGTGTTACCTCAACCTAAACATCCCGCTTTCTACTCTGAAGAGACCAGTAGTGAACTTGAGTCTGTTTCATCAGTTGATGGTTCCCTGATAACACATTTATACGCCCGATAGCAAACAAGTGATGCTATCAGATGTACATGAATCTGTAACATATTCTAGGCACTTGTTGTAGTGGATGTAGCAAGAACATTTTTTAGCAGCAGTGTCAAAATATTCACGCTGATACCAAAATCAAATAAAAGAATTTCAAAAACATGGGGTGAGAAAACGCAGAGGAAGAAATATGTATGTTAATGTATTATTATGGGTTTATGTTAATGTATTATTATGGGTTTATGGTTTTGAAATACAAGCCAAGCTAGTTCTTCAAGACATGTAATCAAATATTTGGTTGACATATTTTATACAGTTCTCTTAGTACATATCCAACTGCTGACTGTTTGGAAGTGATTTGCATAATCATATAAGAGTTCCAACAAAATATAGGTCTCATTAGGGCAGCTTAGCCTTTTTTGAGACATGAAGCTAACTTTGAATTTGGGGCCCTTTTCCCCTAAATATCATTTATCATAAACCCGAAGGGTTCATGGAGTGAAACTCCGTTGATCCTCAGGACTTCCCGGTAACAACCGGGAACATTGCCCCATCTGCTTTGGGGTCTGGCAAAAAAAACCCAAGCAACCAACATCCACCAGTGAAAAAAGTTTTTAGATCCGTCATTGTCCACCACGTCTCCTTGATATTTTTATCTACTTGTTTATTATTATAGTTATTTATTATTATATAGGCAGGGCCGGCTCTGAGCATCTGTGTACCTTGTTCGAGCTCGAAAAAATGTGCCCTTAGGCCTTAACGAAATTTGGTATTGAACTCCCTAAAGGTCTAAACCTAATGTCAAAGGGGTAAATAACTAATCTAACCATAAGAATAGTTTTTTTTTTTTTTTTTTTTTTGGGGGGGGGGGGGGGGGCTATGTTGGTGTTTGTATGGGTGTACCCTATTAAAAAATATTTTACATATACATATCGGGTTTGTTTTATAAAAAAATGTGCCCCTCGAAATATCGGACCCTGGCCGGTGGTCCTCCCCGCCCACCCCCAGGGCCGGCCATGTATATAGGATATGGAAAGAGTGAAGGTGGGGTGATTACGGAATATCTGGAAAAAAAAAGTTAGGCTATGTGTAGTGGTTTTATGCCCCTTCACGTCCTGAAAAAAAAAGTAATGATCTAAATTGGAAAAACGTTTACAAAAAAAAAAAAAAAAACATTTATTGAATTCGGATTGTAAACAATAAACAATGATCACATCCGAGTTTTGGAATTACTAGTAAATAGAATTAATCACATACAATGAATTTGGGTTTTACTTCAAAATAAATGATAAATTGGATTCATTAACAAACACCTAGTTGTGGACATTAACAATCATCTAACGCATGTAAATTGTAACACCCTTAATAATTTAACATAATTTAAGGTAAATATTTCATGAAACTTATAAAAATCAGAGTTTACAAAAGCATTCGTGTTTTAAACCATACATACTAACAAATTTTTCCAAACATGTTCTAGATAGTGCATAATTCATTTAAAGACAACCCTTACTAGTCAACTAATAACTAGTTTAAAGGATTCAAAACACCATTAACAAAATTTATATAACATGTTTAAAGTTTAGACAAGATCATATTCAGTGCGGAAGCTTCAATTTGCGTGTTCGGTTCTTGACAAAGTGCTTGATCATCATCCGGGAGAGATTCATTCATACCTAGAGTCAAACACTAAAAACCGTTAGTTTTGACTTTAATATATAATGTATAAACAAGTTTTAATAACACAAGTGGCTACAAAATATAAATTTTTGCTGGGTTCCACCGTAATTTACGGTATCACCGTAAATTACGGTGAACCTGGGAATGTTATGGTTCTGCCGTAAGACAGTAGCAAAACACCGTAACACATTGTTGTCCACCGTAAATTACGGTGGAACCGTAATTTACGGTGGGTTCTGCACATTTGCAATTTGGCTATTTTTCAACTTTAGAAGTTCATAACTCTTTACTCCGTGATCCGATTCAACCAATTCTTATTGCTATGAGTCCGTAATAAAACTTCGGACTTAACCATGTAAATTTTATATTGCGGAAACCGTGATACCACAAATTGGTTCACGAATTTCCTTATTACCATTATTCGACCCATTAGTGGGAGTGTATAGCACCTCTTTTCATTCTTAAACCCTTTTTAACATATTTACCCAATTACCCGGGCTCACATACTTGGTGTTTTCACGCCAATTCCATGGCTTTGAAATTCCTCTATTGCTATTACATGATTATTCGGAATTCAAGCATTCCGTTTCAAACAATCCTTTTTCCTTTAGCATTATTGTTCGACCCATATCCCGGGTTCTTATACTTAGATTCGCCATTTCCAAATCATTAGTATGGTACAATTTATCATTTAACAAGGTATGAGACTTTCAAGTCGCAACCCTCGTGACTCCTTTGAAAACATCATTTTGACCCGTTTTACCAATTAGTGAATACCATCACTTCATTGACTAACCCAACTAAATACCGAGTTCTTATTTTGACCCGTTTGATAGTCGAGTGCACTTCATCACTTATCGACACATCAAACGCATCCTTTACACTACGACATCAATTATATTTCAAACCAAAGCAATTAAATTTAATTCGACGAGACTAAAGTCACGTACCTTCAAAGCACACCTTTTCCGCGGGTATCACCTCCGGCGTGTCCACTTGACGTCCCGGATTCCTTGCCTAAAGAGTCCAATTCATAAAAGATTAGAACTCTTTTTCATAAGCTTTAACGCATTCATTCATTACATATGTAAATCTGCGTTTTTAGCAATCTTTAACATTTTAATCCTCATTTAGGCGTTTTATCAAACACCTTGCGGGTCAGATTTTTACATGATCTAAACCAAGTTCATAACTTGAATTTATCACTCAATTTAACTTCAATTAGACATCATACACATATTTTAACATCAACAATTTCAGAGATTATCTCACAATTTCAATTTTCACTAGAACAAGAGTCTTAATCCTAGTGTTTATCAAGTTCTACTAACTTACTAATCACCCACTATAGTGATTTTGATTTCTACAACTAACATGCAAGATTTTTTAACAAGAATCATCTAGGGTTTGTCCCTAGACTTCACATTACTTCCAATTTCATGTTTTACAACACATAATCAAGCTCAACCTTCGATTTCAATCTCATGTAAGAATTTGATTTGTATCAAAATAACCTAATTTGACATACCTTATGACCTTCTTGACGAGGAGATCACAATCCTATGTTCAGATTTTGATTACAACATGATTTGAGCCTTCAATTTAGAGTTTTTGTTGATGTTAGGGTTTTGGAGGTGTGGGTGTCGCCCCTCTCTGTTGTTGATCGACCAGAACCTCAGTTTGAGGTGTTTGGTTTGATTTCTTACTACTTTAGTAATTAGAGTTTCTATTTTAACAACTTTAGTCCCTCCACTCTTATCTAGTTTATATTTTTGGCCTTTTAACTCATTCAAATGTTACTACAAGATTCTTAACTAACTAGGTTATTTATCCTAGTTAGTTTATTCTTGTTTATTATGTATTTTTATAATTCTAGTATATAGTTTTAAAATTTCGGGATGTTACATAAATGGTGCAAGAAAACCTTCACTACATGAATAATGGACAACTGTAGGTTTTATAAACCAAGAACATGAAACAAACCTTAGTTGATTTGATAATGTCAATGGTGTAAAGAAACCTTATCAATTGCGAGTCTATGACAAATTACAATCACACCGGCAATGTCAATGAAAAGAATAATAAAAAACAAGTTCAATTCTTTATTGTGTATAAACAAAGCCCTAAACACTTCAAAATCTACATTCGGGGTAAACACAAGTAGATTGGACTAGCATGGTGGTGGAAATCATCTTCAATCTCTTGGGGTCTGTTTGGTATGGGGTAATGGAATAGACGAGGGAATGCAATGAATCATTACCATTCCATGTCTTGTTTGGTTACCATCGGGAATGAAATGAATAATTATCATGTATTGTTTGGTAGACAAAAAAAGACGAAGGAATAACATTGATGGTGAGTGGTGGTGGTTGGTGGCGGTGGAGGTGGAGGCGATGGCGGGT
Organism: Helianthus annuus; assembly: GCF_002127325.2. Lineage (NCBI taxonomy): Eukaryota > Viridiplantae > Streptophyta > Magnoliopsida > Asterales > Asteraceae > Helianthus > Helianthus annuus. The sequence goes on from NC_035443.2 coordinate 26,398,147, forward strand.
GGGTGGCAGCGGGTGTGACGGTGGCAGGTTGCAGGTGGCGGCGACTGGCGGGTGGTGACGGCGGTGGGCGTCGGTGGTGTGTGGCGGTGATGGTTAGTGGCAGCGGTGGCTGGTGGTGGCAGTGGCGGTGGGTGGTGGCAGAGGAGATAGTGGTGGCTGGCGGCGACAGCGGTGGTGGTTGGTTGTGGCGGAGGCCGCAGTGGGTGGCAACGGTGGCGGGTGGGTGGCGACGGCGGTGGTGGCCTTTGGGGTGGCGGTAGTGGCGGTGGGCGGTGGTGGGTGGTGGCGGCGAAGATGGTGGAAGCTGGCGGCGGCGATGAGTGGTGGTGGTGGCGGCGGTGGTGGTTGGGTGTGGCAGAAGCGGCAATGGGCGGCAACGGTGGCGGGTGGGTGGCGACGGCGGTGGTGGCCTTCAAGGTGTCGGCGACGGCGGTTGTCGCAACCCCGACCGATCCTGAAAGCTCTATTTATAGCTGAAATCTGATCATCTCGCACCCCGCGACAACCTCAGGCTAATCCTCTCGCGGCCCACGAGACACCCTAGCTAAGGCTTAGGTGTGACTAGTCAGCAGTGTAGGTGTGACACGTGGACGACACGTGTCCCAAGGCATGTCCGGAAAGGTACAAGCCTCTCGCGCCCCGCGAAAGGTTTGGTCTTCATCTGCCACGGCCTGCGACATGCATAAAATTATTATTTTATTCATTTTTCAAACCAAATAACGTTACGCGAGTTCGGTTTTTCGATTACGGATTGTTTTTAGGACATTTTTTTAGGGTTGTTATATCCTCCCTACCTTGTTTTAAATCTTGTCCTCGGGATTCAGTGGAATAGGTAAGGATACTTCCTTTTCATTTCAGATTCTAGTTCCCATATGTATTCCGGTCCTCTCTTCGAATCCTACTTTACTTTGACCAGAACTAATCTCTTGTGCTTGAGATTCTTGATCTTTCTATCTTCAATCTGTATTGGCTTTTCTACAAACTTAAGCTTTTCATTTTCCTCTATATCTTGAAGAGGTATCACCAATGATTCATCGGCCAAGCATTTCTTTAGATTATATACATGAAATACATCATGTATTCCCGCCATTTCTTCTGGTAACTGTAGTTGATAAGCTACTGGCCTTATTCTTTTGATAATTTCAAAAGGTCTAACCTACGTTGGGTTTAGTTTTCCTTTCTTACCAAACCTCACGACTCCTTTCCATGGCGAGACTTTCAATAATACCTTGGCTCCAACTTGAAATTCCAACGGTAATTACGCCTGTGATCTGCATAACTCTGTTGACGGTCTCGTGTTGTTTTCAGTCTTTCCTTGACTTAAATTATTTTGTTAGTTGTTTCTTGTACAATTTCAAAACCTGACAATTGCTTTTCTCCAATTTCTTCCCAACATACTGGTGTTCGGCATTTTCGTCCATAGAGTGCTTCAAATGGTGCAACATTGATGCTTGTATGATAGCTATTGTTGTAAGAAAATTCTATTAAAGGTAAGTGTTCGTCCCTACTTCTTCCAAAATCTATCACACATGCTCTAAGCATATCCTCCATAGTCTGGATTGTCCTTTCACTTTGTCCGTCTGTTTGAGGATGATAAGTTGTACTTAAATTTAATCTGGTTCCCATTGCCTTTTGGAAACTTATTCAGAAATGAGAAGTAAAACGACTATCTTTGTCGGACACAATAGATAAAAAGATTCCATGTAATGAAACTATTTCATTCACATATAGCTTAGCTATTTGTTCCATACTGAAAGTTTCTTTCATTGGTAAGAAATGCGCTGATTTAGTCAATCTGTCCACAATTACCCAAATTGTGTCATTACCTTTTTGTGTCTTGGGTAATTTGGTAACAAAGTCCATTGTTATGAACTCCCATTTCCAAATTGGCATTCCCAATTGCTGAAATAATCCTGAAGGTTTCTGATGTTCAGCTTTAACCTGTGAACAGGTTAAACATTTAGCAACATAATTTGCTATATCCTTTTTCAATCTTATCTACCAAAAGTTTTTCCTTGAATCTTGATACATCTTGTCACTTCCAGGATGCATCATATACTTGGATTTATGAGCTTCTTCTAGAATTCGATTTCGTAGGTTTCCTTGGAAAGGTACCCAAATTCTTTTCTTATAGAATTTTCAAATTCCATCTTCTCATTTTTCTAATTCTTTAATCATTCCCTTTAATCCTTCAGCTTCATCCTTGATTGCTGTTTCCTGCATCTTTTTCAACTGTTCATTTAAATCTACTTGTAGGTTTAATCTGACAGTACATACCCTTCTTGGCTTCTCATGATATTTTCGACTTAAAGCATCAACTACTACGTTAGCTTTTCCTGCATGATATTGGATATCACAATAATCATCGCTAAGAATTTCCATCCAACGTCTTTGCCTCATGTTTAATTCCTTTTGCTCGAAAACATATCTTAAACTTTTATGATATGTGAAGACAATAAACTTACTACCGTAGAGATAATGTCTCCAAATCTTGAGGGCAAAAATTATTGCTCCTAACTCTAGATCATGTGTTGTATAATTTTCTTCATGCTTCTTTAGTTGTCTAGAGGCATAAGCAATTACCTTTTGACGTTGTATCAACACACATCCAAATCCTAATTTAGATGCATCACAATAGACTACAAAGTCTTCAGATTTCTGGCAAAGCAAGTATTGGTGCGTTAGTTAATCTTTGCTTCAAAATCTTGAATGCTTCCTCCTGTTTCGGTCCCCATTCAAACTTAACTGACTTGCAAGTACTTTGGTTAATGGAGTGGATATTCTAGAAAAATCTTGAATAAAATGTCTATAATATCCTACCAATCCAAGAAAACTTCTTACTTCTGTTAGCGATTCAGGGACTTTCCATTTGGTAATAGCTTCGATCTCCGTAGGATCCACATGAATTCCTTCATGATTAACTAAGTGTCCAAGAAATTGCACTTCTTGCAACCAGAATTCACATTTTGAGAATTTAGCATAAAGCTTCTCTTTTCTCAATAATGTCAGAAGTATGTGTAAATGCTTCGCATGCTCTTCTTTACTTCTGGCGTAAATTAGTATATCATCTATAAAGACAATTATGAATTTGTCCAGGTATGGTTTACATATCCTGTTCATCATGCCCATATATGTGGTTGGGGCATTGGTTAAACCAAATGGCATGACTGTAAATTCATAATGACCGTACCTTGTTCTGAAAGCATTTTTAGGAATGTCCTCTTCTTGTACCCTCAGTTGATGATATCCTGAGCGTAAGTCAATCTTGGAAAAGAATCGGGCTTATTGAAGTTGATCAAATAGATCATCGATTCTCGGTAGTGGGTACCGATTTTTAATCGTAATCTTGTTTAATTCCCTTTAATCAATACACATACGCATCGATCCATCTTTCTTCTTGACAAATAACACCGGTGCTCTCCAAGGCGATGAACTAGGTTGTATAAAACATTTTTCTAATAATTCATCTAACTGTTTCTTCAATTCCTGCATCTCCGCCGGTGCTAGACGATAGGGTGCTTTGGCAATTGGTGTCGTTCCTAGTATCAGGTGAATTCTAAATTCAACCTCGCGATATGGCGGTAATCCAGGTAACTCTTCTAGGAAGACATCTGAGAATTTAGATACTACGGGAATATCTTTTAATTCTTTTCCTTTAGTGTTAATGATTACCGAAATCATATACACCATTCATTCTTTTCGTGCATAACTTGTAGCTTTCATCACAGAGATGAATTTTGTTGACCTTGTCGACTTGTCTCCCATAATTGTGATCTTTCACCAATTGGCATATAAACTTCTACAGAATTTTGATCACACAAAATTCGTGCATGATTGGCTACCAACCAATCCATTCCTAATACGACATCGAATCCGACTAGATTCATTGGTAACAGGTTAGCAGTAAACTTATGACTTAAGAATTCTATTTTTCCTCCTAAAGGATTTCGTTTATTTTGATAGAATCTTCATTTGTCGTATCCACCGTATAGTCTTGGTGAAGTTTAGTTAATGGTTGATTGAGAAATTTGTAGAAAGAAGTATTTATAAAACTTTGGTTTACACTAGAGTCAAATAGTACTTTAGCATAAACATCATTAACTAAAAACGTACCGACAGTTACATCAGGAATCATCTTAGCTTCTTTGGCTGTCAGTACGAATTCTCTGGCATTGCCTTTGCTTTGTTGTTTGCTGTTGGATATAGTTTTGGGCAGTTTGGTCGTATATGACCCGTCTCTCCGCAGTTATAACATATTCTCGTACTAGCTTTAATTCTACAATCTTCTTCCTTATGTCCTGGCTTCTTGCAGAAGTTGCAAGATACCACACACTTCCCTGTGTGTTTCTTTCTACATAGCTTACAGAAAGGTGAAGAAGATGAACCTGTTCCTTTCCCACGATAGGAGTTACCAGAACAAAGTTCCCGGGTAATCCTTTGAGCTAGATTCTTCTTTAGGTTTTCTTCTTGCGTACGTATCAGTCCATCTGTCAGAGTATTAGCAAGTTCCACTGTTTCATCAGTTGTTTGTGGCCTAGCTGCTTTGACCATATATCAGATCTCACTGATTAATCCCCAGATATAACGGGAGATTAATACCGGTTCTGGAAAGGCTAGTGTTGGTACAATTCTAGCATATTCAAAGAATTTGGTAGTAAATTCCCTACAATTTACCCCAATCATTCTATGATTCAGAAATTTATTGGCAATCTGCTCCTTTTCATGAGGAGGACATAATTTCCTTTCAACTATTTCCTTAAAGTTGTTCCATTCCATGTTATAAACCATGTCGCTTCCTCTTGACTGAAGAATGGTATTCCACCACTCTAATGCTTCATCCTTGAATAGATTAGAAACATACATGATCTTATTCTCATCATTACATTTACTTATCTTTAATACTGCTTCAATGTTTTCTATCCAGCGTAAAACTGAAATAGCTCCTTCGTTGCCTGAGAATTCTATTGGTTTACATGATAAGAATTCTTTGTAACAACAACCATATGAGATGGTTCTTTTTCTTTTTGGAATTGGAGCTTTGATGAGAAGTCCATTATCACCATTCACACTTTGACTTGGCTCGTTGTTAGTACGTTTACTTCATATTATGGTATTATTATTTTCTGCCTTTTTATTAAGAGTATCATTAATAAATGGCATGGCATCTATGATTACTTGAGCTACTACGTCTTTTATAGCACTCTTATCCACTTGGTTTCCGTTATCATTATTATTATGGGCTTCCTGATTTACTTCGTTTGACATCTGGATTGCAAACATTATTAGTTATTAATATCACAGAATAATTTAAACAACAGATACTCAAGCATATTGAACCAAAATCGTCGAACATTGCGACGTTCTACTCTTTTTCATATATATATATATATATATATATATATATATAGGAGAAGGATCCGTTAGGAACCACCCTTTATTGCGAGAACCGCGAGAACCAGTGTGAACGCATGGTAATTTTGTAATTATATTATACTTCTCCGATAACACGCTTCTCCAATAACTTGTACTGTAACCCTAAGTTGGTACCAGCGACCAGAATCACTGAATCACCACGGCGACCAGAATCACCGTCGTGCTTCCTCACCACCGTTCCTCCTACCATTGTTCCTACTGTAACCCTAATCGTGCCACACTCCTCAATGATTCTGATCATGTTTCCCTAATTACAAATGGATGAAGAATATATGATCTATGATTATGTTTTAACTGCAATAATATCGAATATAATGCGAAATTTGGAGCACTAACTTTATATATATGATGAATTTTGGAATATCAGATGGTAAAATCGATATGAGGTTTATGGTGTACCGCTATCGAAAGGACGGAGAAGAATTGCTGATGTAATCGGGACGATGACGAACTACTGAGAACTGCTGATGCCTGTGAGCTGATAACTATTGATGCAATTCGAGTGTCGAACGTGATTTTTGTATAAATACACCATCCTACATATGTGCAACGGAAGACGAATATGTAAATGTTAAATAAAAAGGTTAGAAGCTGTAGATTATTTAGTATTATTATTATATCTTTTAGTAATTAAACCTGAGTTTATGCACATGTGCATCATTGTATTACTTTTTTTTTGTTAATAATGTAATCGGGACTTGTGCTTCCATTTGATTGAATGTTTTTCTTACCTTGCCAAATGCTAGGTGTTTCTGAGAAAGCCTGCTTAGTGGTGGAAGATAGTGTTATTGGCCTGCAGGTTGACCATTTGCCATATCCAGTCTGCAATATTGATTGCTTACAACTATTTTTTCAATGAATAATGGATTCAAACCGAATAAACTCTGCAGGCATCAACAAAAGCTGGAATGTCTTGTGTGATTACCTACACATCTTCAACCGCAGAACAGGACATTATAGATGACATAACGAAATACCCCGACTTAAGTGACGTAAGGTATGGTAACAGTTTCGATTTTCATTTAGTGAGCGGGTTGTTAACGGGTCAAAATGGATAACTTTTATAAATCAAGGTTTTATGTGCGATAGATACATTTTCAACCCATATTCTTCTAAGCTAGTTTGCAACTTGTGGATTGACATTAAATTGTGGGATCATATCAACTAAAGTTGTTCATATATAGTTTTCTGTAACAGAGTTGACCATAAAGTCAAACCATTACATTTGTCTTGCTACATATGATTCTGAAGTTGTGCTAACTTGTAATCTTATTCTGAAAACATATACATAAATCATATGATTTTGTATCGATACAAGATCTTTATTACTTATAAAGTAATCATATTATATACACTGTTTCAGATGTCACAGAACTATTGCTGGTTGAGGTCGATCAGATATACCATCTTGCATGCCCTGCTTCATCGATTTTCTATAAATACAATGCTGTAAAGGTGTGTATTCGTCCTCATCCTCATTGTAGCTCGCAACTGATGCGTGTCAGTGTATATATGATTTAGGTGTATATTTTAAGCCCTTTTTACACTTTTTAGCCAAGTTTTAAATTTATAAACACGATATTTACTAACACTAAACACACATATGGGCAAGTGCACCCATCGTGGACGTAGTATAGTGTTGGTAAGATACCGAGGTCGTCCAAGGACACAAGAGCTTTTAGTACCGGTTTATCCTCAACGTTTAATCAAATCAAAATGTTAGAAAAAGGTTTTTGAACTAGAAAAATAAAACTAACTAAAATGCTGAAAATAAAAATAAAAATAAAAACAGATAGACAAGATGAATCACTTGGATCCGACTCGTGTGTAGTGTAACCTTTGATTATTTTCGCACTTTTGCACTTGTTTAAGAGATTATCTTAGTTATTGTAGTAGGCCCCGCTTTTGAAGGCGACGTTACCCTCAACCCAGTAGTTTGAGTCAGCAAGGATACAATCCTAAAGGGTCGGATTATTGAAAGATAATTAATTAAGTTATTAATGCATAATGTGGTAGGCCCCTCTTTTGAAGGCGACGTTACCCTCGGCTAAGTAGTCTGAGTCAGCAGGGATACAGTCCTAAGTAGTCGGGTTAAAGTTTTAATAGTAGTTTAACTTATGATGGGATCAAAGAGTTTGGACCCCCGCCATCCAATACCGTTGGGTATTGAAGGAGGTCCTACTAAATTTGACCCAGGTCCTTTGCAGGATCTATACACTGAACAATGGCAAGACTCTTACCAAACCGTTCCCTTAACCCCCGACCAGGTAGCCAACATACCTCCATATAGACCGTGTAGATATGAATGGTGAAAATCTTTTATTTTATATAGACAGTAAAATAATGCCAAGACACCACGGACAAACGATAAGGAAGAATCACCTTCAACATAAGAAACTAGTAATTAAAGTCATTAATACAAAACCAATTAAAAAGTGCAAAAGATTAAAAATAAAAAGTATTACACTAAACACTTGTCTTCACCAAGTGATGTAAGAGACTTAGGCAAACATGACCTTTGATTGTCAAGAACTCTTGCAATCAATCTTGGATCCCGAGACGACTCACACACTCTATGATGGACAATGGATGATGGTGGTGGATGAGGGTGTTGTGATGGTGGTGGGTGGTGGGTGGTGGGTGAAGTGTGAGAGAGGTGGTGTGCCAAGGGATGAGTTACAAGAGCTCCAAGCACTCCTATTTATAGGCTGAACAGAAGCTCGGGCACGGCCCCGTGTCCACTGGACACGGCCCCGTGTCCATCCTCCTATCTTTCTTCATTAAATGCAGTTTGGCTGCATTAGTTGACCACGCCCCCGTATCCAATGAGCACGACCCCGTGTGAAGAAGCATATCTGTACTATCAAGATTTGCCTGGATTCCGCGAATCTTATAGTTGACCACGGCCCCGTGTCCGTTGAGCACGGCCCCGTGGTGGGTGATGGAAGCTTCTACCACTTTGTCTTTTCTGCTGACACTTGGGCACGCCCCCGTGCTCACTGAGCACGGGGCGTATTCAGGCTTCTGTCTTCTTGTTTTGCTTGGGAAGATGCTGTCGGGAGGTCGGGCATGCCACGTTTGTTCCTTTTCTTGTATTTATGTTAGATTTAGCAGTCTTTTTGCTTCTTTTGTCTATTTGAGCTCATTTAATCCTGAAAATACTAAAGGAAGACAAAAGCACACTTTTTCCAATATTAGTACTAAAAAGGGTTAGTTTTATGCCACAATTGATGTAATTTATATGTTGCATTTTGTGCACATCACAACTACAACAATTTGTTATGTCCCTTTAACTTAATGCCTCCAAAAATGATTATAACGAAACCTTAAGGAATGTGTAACTCTTGACAGACAATAAAGACGAATGTGATTGGCACGCTAAATATGCTTGGTCTTGCAAAGAGAGTTGGCACAAGGTTCAAAGATTGTTCTATAATTTTGGAACTTTGGATTATCTTGTTAAACTTTTTTCTTTATTGAATTTTGCTTACCTCAACCTGAGAGGTATACGGTAATCCTCTTAGAGGTATACGGTAATCCTCTTGTGTATCCTCAACCTGAGACTTACTGGGGTAACGTCAACCTAAATGGTAAGCCCGCACCGTTATTATCTTCATCAATTCTTGTTTGTTTTCATAATGTTCGCACTGTTTTCAACATTGAAACCATACCATCTAAACTTATTGATGCATAATTTTTAATGTCATTATGTTTTAACTACATGTACTCCATTTTCAACACACCTATTATACATTGCAATGTATACATTATGCACATGTGCATTGCCAACATATACATGTGTATCATATTACCAACACCCCATATTCATCACTAATAAGCATTAAACAAATCACTAATTTTTTACATTCATTACTTTTATTTCCATGCATTACATAATTCTGCACATGTGCATTATGATGCCAACAATCCATAATCATCACAAATAAACTATTAACCATCAGTACATAATTATGCAGTACATAATTATGCACATGTGCATCAAATTACCAACACCCCATACTTATCACCAAAAAAAATTGTTAAACATTTATACATCATGCGTATACACACCATATACCATATTAATCACAATATTATATGTTTTTCTTTTTCTTTATATAGGAACAACTACGACTTTTACACATAATGGCACACCATATTGGATACCCGATGTTGATGCTAAATACATGCCTATTATAAACATTACATTTAACCGTTGGGAGGATGTTGATTCTAATGATACTGATGAAGATGTTGATGATGATGCTAAAGACCCTTCATATATATATGAACCTGATCAACCTCATAAACATTCATCCAGACGTCATAAAACATTCAACAATTCTTGATTATCCTATATATAATGACAAACAGTTTCTAAGCATTATTCTTTTTGTTTATAATCATGTAGCATTGTCTGTATACGTATTCATAAGTTATGATTGCGGTCATGATACTTTGATATCAAGTACTTATTAGATATAAGCGTATGTAATTTCATTATTGACCACCTAACATATATAACCAACATGGTTACTGTTTTGAAAAATGCGCTTGTGCATACATGTTTACTGTTTCAATCCACATGGTTATTCTTTCGAACAATGCACATGTGCATACATGTTTAATGTTTCACTACATATTGTTATTGTTTCGACCAATGCACATGTGCATACATGAATATCTTAATTGCATATAATACGTTTTCCTTTACATATACATCATCATATGCAATATGGTACCCCATACGTAATATGGTACCACATACGTAATATGATATGTTATATCAAACTTCGCACATGTGCAATACCAACATTTCCTCTACCAAACAACATAATACATCATATATTAACAAACATTATCATCCGTAATACGTTATACATTACCAATATACCTGAACAATCAAATATATTTTAAACCCATCAACCACCATATAAGTCATCGTATACGTCAAAATTTTTATATTAACTATTATCGTAAAAATGACCTACATATTACCATCCAAAGACATCAAGACAACAAAAAAATTGTCTTTATGAATTGCATATCCACAAACTACCTACATATAACATTCGCATTAGTTCACAACCTCATACCTTCTGATCTTCTTTCCATTTACTAACCATCTTCCAATACTCCTCCTGTTTCAACGCCTATTCGTCTATCATTTCCCTGATATTTTTCATTAGTCAACCTATTAATCAAATACGTCCTTGTTGTCAGGGAAATGATAGACGAATAGGCGTTGAAACAGGTAATAAGTACTTATTGGATTCCACTGCAAGTAGTGCAAACGAATGTCCATAGGTTTATACATACATATTGTGGTCCCTGTTTAGTAAACAACACGAGATATATTAGGAATATTGGTAGCAAAATTCTGTATAAATGGCGATCTAGTACAATAATACTCAACACAAAGACAATAACACAATTGGAAAATTAACAAACTGTTGCAGTTAATACACCTCCTATTCTCTGGAAGTTTAAGCAGATTCTTTATGGCTCTCTCATTTCTCTCTTCCTCTTTGAACTGACTTATCATTTCCTAACTCTAATCCAAGCCCTAACTTCTGAAACAACATCAAATCAACAACTCATACATAAAACAAATCATCAAAATCGACAACTCATACATATAACAAATCAGCCATGATCAAAAACACAGTTTCTCAAATCAACAACTCATACATACAACAAATCATCAATGATAAAAAAAACCCAATTTATTCCATGATTACCAAAAAATAATAAAATAATAAAAAATACGATCAATAAACATAAATTATCAATGAATATGTGCATTAACATTAACTTTATCATCACCATATACACTATGCACATGTGCATCAACATAAACGACCTTGTTAACAACTTATGCATCAACTTTATCATCGCTATATTAACTATGCACATGTGCATCAACATAAACGACCTTGCTAACAACCTATGCATCAACTTTATCATCACCATATTAACTATGCACATGTGCATAACTATGTGCACATGTGCATTAACATGACTAACAGTATCAACAGGTAATGTTTGATTCAATCAGACAACCTACCCATTACCAACTTAAATTATGTATCACCACCAAATATATTTAAACTTATTCAGTAACAATTACCTCCGAAATCAATTACACAAGCCCTAAGCATGTCCTCCATTGTCTGAATTGTCCTTTCACTTTGTTCGTCCGTTTGAGGATGGTAAGCTGTGCTTAGATTCAACTTGGTTCCCATTGCTTTTTGGAAACTTATCCAAAAATGAGAGGTAAAACGGCTATCCCTATTAGAAACAATTGATAACGAAATTCCATGTAAGGAAACTATTTCATTTACATATAACTTAGCTAATTGTTCCATACTGAAAGTTTCCTTCATTGGTAGGAAATGAGCTGACTTAGGGGCTGTCTGTTTACCTCTTAATGAGGCTCTTAATGATTCAGACCTCTTACTGGTTCAGCACTTAATGGTTCAGACTGTTTGTTTCACGAGCAGATGTCTGAATGGTTCAGCCATTTGCCTCTGAATGGTTAAGATTTATACAGAGTGTGAATGGTTAAGACCTCTAATCCGAATTGGTCAGACATTTGTCTCTAAACGGGTTAAGCATTATACATGCTCTTAATGGTTCAGACCTCTTACTGGTTCAGCACTTAATGGTTGAGACCTCTTACTAGTTCAGTACTTAACCATTCAGATGTTGCCAAACGACCCCTTAGTTAGCCTGTCCACAATCACCCAGATTGTATCATTACCTTTTCTTGTTTTGGGTAATTTAGTAACAAAATCCATTGTTATCAATTCCCATTTCCAAACTGGCATTTCTAACTGCTGCAATAAGCCTGAGGGTTTCTAGTGTTCAGCTTTGACTTGTGAACATGTTAAACATTTAGAAACATAAGCCCCGCTAGGAATACCCACCCAAATTGAAAATCGCCGAGATATTTAGCCATCTCCTTCCCGACCCCCCTCATAGCCTCCTTAAAGATTAACCTCCTCCAAATAGTGCCCACGACAATAAGCCTAATCCCGTTATCTGGTTTTAAGTAAAGGCGTGAGGGGCGCAGAAGCAAAAAACTCCACCAAGACCCTAGGGCACCTCCCATCCAAGCACAAGTTAACCACCTCAGAAATACCCCTAAGCACCCCGCAAGCGATCACCGACCCCTCTCCACCAAGAGCATCCAAAATGTGTTGTGCCCTCAACACATCCCTCCCACAAAGAGGTCCCTTTGGGGAAAGATTTAATGCACCCAAGGACATTATCAACATCCACAGTAAGGGGTGGCTCCGATAGTAAGGACCCAGGCATAACCGGAGGAGGTAGGACAGGATGTTTAACCACCAACGCTTTCATAGTATCCTCACCAAGATGCGTAACCCCCGAATAACATAAAACTTTAACCGCCGCAGTGAAATGACCATCTGCAACTTTTTGTAAACATTGCTTAATGTTGGTGCCCACCCTAGAATTATTAGACCCATGGGGAGGCTCATTAGGGCGCGTAACCACCTCTGATGGTTCAGCAAAAAGTGATAGGATGAGTTTAGCAAAACCATCCCCATTGCCCCACGCTGCCAGGGCTCGCTGAATACTAAGACATTGTAAGAACTTTCTATTCCCCGACCTGCGCTCCTGACGGTTAGAAGGCCTGAAAATCCGCAACATGCAACGTGGCAACAACAAAAGTCTCACCCACGCCTCAACAGACTCTGGCATAGCCACCACCTTGCACAAAGATGTCACTAAAGCCTGGGAAAAGGCCATGCGACAACTATGAGGGATGCTCTTAACTGTTTTAATGGGAAGAGAGAAGACACGATCAATCAGACCCACGTCCACCCCATACCTCTAAAAGAAACAATCTCCTTTCCAAAAGTGGCGTAGGAATCCCCACAATAAACTCCTCCGCATTTCCCGTAACCAACTTGAACCGTGCCACCCCATCTGCATGGTGGCACCCTCGACTGAGAGCATGTAAACACATACACTCCCCAAATAACCATTGGCCTGAGACCTTAAGAGCCTCACCAACTGAAACAAACAAATCCCAATCCGCGGATACGGCATCATGCAAGGTCCATTTCTTGTCATCTGAAGATAAATGTAGCCGCTTGATATGGGCCACCAACCTCGGGAACCCCTTAGCCCCTGCTTGTCCATCAGGGCAACAATGGAAGCTTTTAAAAGGGCACAACCAGACTCCCCTTGAGGAACCAACACCTCCCTCCTTGGATGGAGCCCCACAAACAATCAAAGTGTAACGCCCTGCGTTTTCAAACTTCCTACATTTAGAAACCTTACGTGAAATTCTAACTTTGGAAATCTTGTGTTCTTATAACCATTCTTTCATTGTAATCGTTGTAAAATACGGAACTTGCTACGTAAATAAAACTTGTACATTACACTTTTTACCTAGTTAAATCATGTTTTATTTCATATTTCACCTTGTTACAAGTTAGGGGAAGCATTGTTGCACATTATTACACAACTTAATTAACAAAATTACTCATTATAATGTTTTAAAAAATAAAAAAAAATAAAGAAATATGGCAGCCCAATTCAGCAAAATTCAGCCCCATATAGTTGGGTTTTGTGGGCTAGTTTCAAGGTGTAACCCCTTCTAAACACTTCCAAAGCCCAACCCATTGAAACCCTAATCCTTCCCCCTATAAATACCACTTATAACCAGCCTCCCTACCACTTTTGCAACCCTAAAAACTCACAAAACATCCACCAAACCGTAGCTGAAAGCAAGGGTTCGAGTAGATTGACACCCCTTCACGAAAATGAGCATAACTCACTCAATTCTTATCCGATTCACTCGATTCTTTTTCCTACTTGCTTGTATAATCATGGGGTTCGATTCCTAGACTTCTCCTTGGAGAAATCAGACCTGGAAATGCCCCGAAATAGTCCATAAACTTTCTGTTTGTTTTTATGTTCATCAAAAACTTGTTTAAACCTATGCAACTTGTGTCCAACACATCTCATACCTATGTCCTAATGCTTACAACTTATCCCATGGTTGGTTAAGCTTAAAAACAAGGTTGAGACATTTAAAATCAGAGGATTAAACCTCATAAACTTGGTGTTTTGTTTAGGGTTTTTAACCCACAAGTCATGTCAAACTTTGTCTTTGATACATGAGTGATTATGGAACAACTTGGGTTGTCCAAACATACAATCCTCACATGATTTGATGATTTCTCTTAGTTAGTGTGTATATTTCTTATTCTTTATTGTATGTTCATGACCCTCCTTGGTTGTTTTTTTTACATCAAGTGTAGTGGTGAACACATAGAGGTGCCTAAATGGAAGACTTGATCTTCCTACCTCCTACATGACTTCTATGACATTTAGAGGTACCAAAATGAAGATTTTAATCTTCTACCTCATGCTTGAACTATTGGACATATATTATATAACCTAAATATATTATTCGAATAATCGAATCTTTGATGATGAACTAGTGTTCATATGTCGGGGTACTAGATTACATCATCCTAGACTATGATAACTTGTCACGATTCTAATGGAACCTTGTTCCATGAAAACATCTAAACTCCTTCGAGTTTCCTAGTGTCAAGAACAAGCATCATATGTACTAAATGATTATTTTCCATGTTATTCTCATATCTTATTTTTACGTTGTTTTAAACACCGAATCTCGACTCTAAACATACTTGAACTTTAACCCTTATACATTCGGACTCTAAATCTCTACTCGTCAACAATTGGATAATCGGAAAACATATGCAAACTTTGTGAGTATACTCGTATTCCCCCTTTTTACTTTTATCACTTTTGGGGTGTAACATGTTTACCTATTGAAACTTACACATGAACTTTTGTCTAAACACATGAACATTCCTATAACATGCTTGTATATGTGATGGCTTGATACTTTAAATTTGGGTGATTCTTATGTGTTGAATTTATCATTAACTTCGTATGAGCCAAACCGTGACATATGTAGCGCTATAGGATTAACGACCCGCCCTTTATCATCGGTAATGTCGTGAGCATATTGCGTTTCCTTGGTTTGATATGTTAGACACATGCCATGTTTAAATGTTTATCTTGAATCACATGCTTGCTATGAGGAATTGTTCAAACTTATCTTTTGCTATGTACGTATCAAACTTGTATACTCGCCTTTGCTTTTGCATTGAACTTTATTTTAAACATGTTACAGGTTGATGAGGACGATGCTAAGAAAAGAAGTAGCGTTGATGCCTAGATACACATATAGACGTTAGGGTTTAATATGTTGTATCAAATTTTGTTATGTTATCATGTTGTTATGTTAAACTTGTTGTATTTGAATTTCTTGTAATGTTGACTATTTGAAGTTATGAAATGAAATGAAATTTGGAATTTCTAAATATTGTCACAAATAGCGTTATGATGTCTCTAGCAATCTTCACACTTCGTCTCATCCCGATGTTTCCGCCATTGGTTGGGGTGTGACAGATTGGTATCAGAGCCATAACTATAGGGAATTAGGAAAAGTAGGAATGCTTTAGCCTAGTCTATAGTTTTAGAACCTTATTCGTATGCTTTGCTTGGACTACTACATGATACTTTATTTGTTACTTATTTATGCTCTTTTAAACATGTATGTTACTCATGTGTAATATTCGACATGTTATTCTTACGCATTAATGCTTGTTTTATTATGTGTTAACACTTGTTTCGTTGTTCGATTCTTTATGTGTTATTCTTGACATATTTCTCTATGTGTTAATACTTGTTTTATTTCATTATTTAAGTATCATCCTTGATATGCTTTCTTATGTGTTTATACTTGTTTGTGTATCTCCTTCGACATACACTTCCCTCATGCATTTTACTCGATTATTCTAAATCCGACAACACTCATATTGTACAAATGAGACGAATTCACCAAAATAGGCGTGAAACCCACAGTTTAGTGAACGACTCTCAATCTATCTATTCTTCTTTTTACACGAGATATCGCCATTGAGCTAGGAGTGAAATCCACATCTAAATGGCAAATCTCAAATTTCAAATTCTAGTGGACCCTCGTCAACATGTCGAAATTTAAATTTTGACCCGACGAGTACCAACCACACTTAGGATACGAAATCGTCAAGATAGGGGTGAAACCCGCACCTTGTCGACTAGTTCCACTCCTTGATTTTTTCATAAATCCCGCCAAGTCTCGGAATTTCGATTGATTTGGGACATGTAGTAACCGGAAGGGTAAATACCGTTAACCGACTTGTCGGCGAGAGTATTTTACCTATTAGGCCAAAACATGCTCCTCAAATTCAAAAGACTTTTCGACCACTTTGGTTAGTCAAAGTTCCGTTTTGGAACACTCCAAACTTTGGTCAAACATGTGTTTCTATTGTTCATTTTATACGATGCAATCTTTCAACCTCGAGTTTACCTTTGATTTCTCTTTTCACACGCACAACATATCGAACCTTTTCGATACATTTATATATGCATGATTTTCATATAATTTAAATTCATATTCCTTGTAACAACTAGTGGAGAGGTATCATCGAGATTGGAGTGACTTCCTTAGCTTGACGATTGACTCCACCCCTCTTCCCTTAAAACGACCTCACCAACGAGTTAGGGGTGATTCCCTTACTTAGGTGACCGTTACCCAAAACTTCTCTTTCAAAATATTTTATTATGCAAACCCGATCATGTTTTATACCTAAATCATTTATCATTATTCAAAATACCTACTTATACCGATTTCAAAATACATTGTTTATCAAACGTACTTCTTATTCTACCATCCATTTTCACTCAAATCATATACACGAGATTCTTAATCATGTCTTTACCGTTTTACTACATGAATTTCCAAATCTTACGAAATGCTACCTATCAATTTAATCGGTCTAATGAATCTCTTGCCCATGAACTTCACATCTGATTTATTAACTGAAACACGTTCACATTATATCATCATACTAGAGACTTCCACTCTTAATCGAAATCAAACTAACCTTTCTCAATTACTTATAAGACCTCATAGATGTTATATGATCGTTTTACCAAATACTCTTTCCAACATCAATAAATCCTTTGTTAAAATTATTTTTAAACAATCACTAAGTTCTTTTACTAAATTTCTTTTCTAAGGGTCGACGTTTTCACAAGAACTTTCAAAGTTCAAAATTTCATGTTTTGATGCAAATGAAACAAACCCGTTATTTAAAAAAAAAAAAAAAAAAAACCTTCTCTACAACGCTTAACTCGTCATCCAAATTTCAAAACACGTGGGCTAGAAGACTTCATGGGGACCGACAATTTTCAACATACGTGAACTCCTTTTTTTTAACAAAAGTAGCATTTCAATCATTACAAAATACGTTAAGCATGACCAATGAGTACTTTATGTTCCTTTACATATACAAACTATATTCTACCTTTCAAACCAAGCTCAATCTAATTTTGATTCGACAAACTCAACGTTTTGTTTAAACAACTATACATGCACATCATCATACACATTTTAGTCGATATCTCGCGATAACATCATTTATATCGTTCGTATCTACATACTTAACCTTTTTTTTTCTCTACAATGTCTCAACGTACACCATATACGCAATATTTATTTTTCATACCTACACCTATGTTCATACGTTTTATGCTTGTACTCATACACATACTACTTATACGTTTTACGCTTCTGCTTATACACATACTACTTACACGTTTTATGTTTATGCTCATACATACATGCGTATTCATACTTAAACTTATGCTCATACTTTCATCCTTACTCATGATTCGTACATTCGTACCTATACGCGAGCGTAATCCGAGGGATTCGCTTACGTGGGTCCCATACATGCTTAAACATAAACATGCTTACATACGACATTCTTCTACGTACACATTCTTATTTTCAAATTCATGTATACCTTGATTCATACATAACTAGTACAAGCTATGTGGATCATGCGACAATCAGTATAATCGCGGGTGCACACGGGATTATAGTGATAGGCGTATGAGAACCATAGAGTGTACTACTGTGTATGGTAAGACACGGAACGTAACATGACCCCAAGTAACGAAACGGACGTAATGTGGTTAAAACATGGTGGATACGCCGCTGGTACTTCCTATATATAAGTGTTTTCACCATGTTACCAAACTTTCGTAAAACGTGCCATGAGAAATTCAGTGTGTTGCAGACCTTTTGGACCTAATACAACTTCACGCAACTCACAAACGCATTATATCCGATTATTCATGACGAGACTTCATCCTTAAAACACTACGTTCATCTATCCAACACTTATGCTATTCACATACTTGTACTCTTTAAGAGCCATTCGTTCATTCTATACTCGTATTATTTGTACAAAACTCGTTCGCAATCCAGCTTGTTTAAACATTTGAGTCCTAACTTACCTCATTACCTATAAAATAGCCTCCCTATTCTTGATTCTTGTGTAACTATACTTAGTATCTCTCTATTGCTTTATTTAAAGTAACAAACCTTTTCGTTCCTCTCAATAAACAGGTTTTACGAAAGTATGATTTTTTTTATACTATCCTTAAAAACTTCCCCTTGCAAATCTACCTTGATGTTCTCCAAAATTTGGTACTTTTCAAAACTTTCAAACTTCCCAAGTTTCAATTCTTAATGATCACCTTTATGCCAAAAACTCTTTCAAGCCTTCCTCTTCAATAAATTTCGGGGCGAAATTTCCTAAAGGAGGGGAGACTGTAACGCCCTGCGTTTTCAAACTTCCTACATTTAGAAACCTTACGTGAAATTCTAACTTTGGAAATCTTGTGTTCTTATAACCATTCTTTCATTGTAATCGTTGTAAAATACGGAACTTGCTACGTAAATAAAACTTGTACATTACACTTTTTACCTAGTTAAATCATGTTTTATTTCATATTTCACCTTGTTACAAGTTAGGGGAAGCATTGTTGCACATTATTACACAACTTAATTAACAAAATTACTCATTATAATGTTTTAAAAAATAAAAAAAAATAAAGAAATATGGCAACCCAATTCAGCAAAATTCAGCCCCATATAGTTGGGTTTTGTGGGCTAGTTTCAAGGTGTAACCCCTTCTAAACACTTCCAAAGCCCAACCCATTGAAACCCTAATCCTTCCCCCTATAAATACCACTTATAACCAGCCTCCCTACCACTTTTGCAACCCTAAAAACTCACAAAACATCCACCAAACCGTAGCTGAAAGCAAGGGTTCGAGTAGATTGACACCCCTTCACGAAAATGAGCATAACTCACTCAATTCTTATCCGATTCACTCGATTCTTTTTCCTACTTGCTTGTATAATCATGGGGTTCGATTCCTAGACTTCTCCTTGGAGAAATCAGACCTGGAAATGCCCCGAAATAGTCCATAAACTTTCTGTTTGTTTTTATGTTCATCAAAAACTTGTTTAAACCTATGCAACTTGTGTCCAACACATCTCATACCTATGTCCTAATGCTTACAACTTATCCCATGGTTGGTTAAGCTTAAAAACAAGGTTGAGACATTTAAAATCAGAGGATTAAACCTCATAAACTTGGTGTTTTGTTTAGGGTTTTTAACCCACAAGTCATGTCAAACTTTGTCTTTGATACATGAGTGATTATGGAACAACTTGGGTTGTCCAAACATACAATCCTCACATGATTTGATGATTTCTCTTAGTTAGTGTGTATATTTCTTATTCTTTATTGTATGTTCATGACCCTCCTTGGTTGTTTTTTTTACATCAAGTGTAGTGGTGAACACATAGAGGTGCCTAAATGGAAGACTTGATCTTCCTACCTCCTACATGACTTCTATGACATTTAGAGGTACCAAAATGAAGATTTTAATCTTCTACCTCATGCTTGAACTATTGGACATATATTATATAACCTAAATATATTATTCGAATAATCGAATCTTTGATGATGAACTAGTGTTCATATGTCGGGGTACTAGATTACATCATCCTAGACTATGATAACTTGTCACGATTCTAATGGAACCTTGTTCCATGAAAACATCTAAACTCCTTCGAGTTTCCTAGTGTCAAGAACAAGCATCATATGTACTAAATGATTATTTTCCATGTTATTCTCATATCTTATTTTTACGTTGTTTTAAACACCAAATCTCGACTCTAAACATACTTGAACTTTAACCCTTATACATTCGGACTCTAAATCTCTACTCGTCAACAATTGGATAATCGGAAAACATATGCAAACTTTGTGAGTATACTCGTATTCCCCCTTTTTACTTTTATCACTTTTGGGGTGTAACATGTTTACCTATTGAAACTTACACATGAACTTTTGTCTAAACACATGAACATTCCTATAACATGCTTGTATATGTGATGGCTTGATACTTTAAATTTGGGTGATTCTTATGTGTTGAATTTATCATTAACTTCGTATGAGCCAAACCGTGACATATGTAGCGCTATAGGATTAACGACCCGCCCTTTATCATCGGTAATGTCGTGAGCATATTGCGTTTCCTTGGTTTGATATGTTAGACACATGCCATGTTTAAATGTTTATCTTGAATCACATGCTTGCTATGAGGAATTGTTCAAACTTATCTTTTGCTATGTACGTATCAAACTTGTATACTCGCCTTTGCTTTTGCATTGAACTTTATTTTAAACATGTTACAGGTTGATGAGGACGATGCTAAGAAAAGAAGTAGCGTTGATGCCTAGATACACATATAGACGTTAGGGTTTAATATGTTGTATCAAATTTTGTTATGTTATCATGTTGTTATGTTAAACTTGTTGTATTTGAATTTCTTGTAATGTTGACTATTTGAAGTTATGAAATGAAATGAAATTTGGAATTTCTAAATATTGTCACAAATAGCGTTATGATGTCTCTAGCAATCTTCACACTTCGTCTCATCCCGATGTTTCCGCCATTGGTTGGGGTGTGACACAAAGCCCCAGACAAAACCCTCACTCCAGACCTGGGCATCAACAATTCAAAATACAAACGAAGTTTAAAGGAAATTCGTGCTAAGCTTGGAAAATAGATGACGAAAACTAATGGAGTACTGGGTTAGCTGGGGCAACGACAAGTTGCCCCACCTCCCTTTAAGGCACACCCCACTCAATCCATTGCTGGCTTTCGAAACATAAACAAAATAAGGGTCTATTTGGTATGGGGTAATGGAATGGACGGGGGAATGGAATGGACGTGGTAATGGAATGGATGTGGTAATGGAATTGATCGTTACCATTCCATGTCTTGTTTGGTTACCATGTGAGAATGGAAGGAACCATTACTTTTTGTTGTTTGGTATGCGAGAAAAGACGTAGGAATAAAATCGGATGGCGGTGGTCAATGATGGGCGATGATGGTGGGTGGTGATAGGTGGCAGTTGTAGCGGCGACAGTGGTGGTGGGTGGGTGGAGACGACAGCGAGTGGAGACGACGACGGGTGGTGACAGCGGTGGTGGTGGTGGGTGACGGCGAAGGTGGGTGGCGGCGGTGGTCAGAGGTGGTAGCGGTGGCGACGGTGGTGGCAGGTGGTAGCGTGGTGGCGGTGGGTGGTGGTGGTTGATAGCGATGGCGGAGGTGAGTCGAGACGGTGGCGGTGAACGGAGGTGGCAGCGGCGATGGTGGTGACGATGATCGAAGGTGGGTGGTGGTGGTGATCGGAGGTGGCAACGTCGGTGGCGGGGATGGAGGTGGGTGGCAGCAGCGACGGTGGCGGTGGCGGCGGCGGCGAAGGTGGGTGACGGCGGGTGTGGCAACGGTAATGGGTTGTGGTGTTGTTAATGAAGGGTGAAAAGGGAATGAAATGGAAAAAACAGGGGGAGGGATGGAATGATTTTGAGGGAATGTAATGCATTTTGGAATGGACGATTCCATTCAATCGACCAATCACACACTCTTTTCTTCATTCCCTCTTAGTGGTCCATTTCATTTCAGCTCTCATTCCTATATACCAAACACTATCCAACTCCTAATCGATTTTCGGTGTTCCAGATCCGACATCTACTTCTTTCACTTCTAAAACCCCAACGGAAACTATTTGACACAACTGATTAACTGATATTCAGCCTTAAAACAAATGGTTTTCTTCTAGACATTTCGGGGCTGTTTGGCTAACCTTATTGGAATGACTTATTTACTTATTTGCTTATTTGAAAAGCAAATAAGTCATAATGGAATGACTTATTTACTTATTCCTCTCACATAATAAGAGCTTGTGTAGTGGGGCGTCATATGCCATCATAAAGCCCCTATAAAGCTCCAAACACCACTACAGGGGGCTTTATGAGATAAAAGATGGTGGGTGGCGCTATATATATAGCGCTTGATGGGGGGGAGGATTTCAAAAATGGACCAATGAAAAAAAGCAAGTGTTTTTTAATTAATTAATAAAATTTAAAATTAATAATTAGGTAATGATAGGTAGGGGCTTTATGACTACGGGCTCTAGTGATATAACGCCCCATAAAGCCCCTGTGTGACGTGGCACGACACGTGTCGCATAACGCCCCACAAAGGGCTTTATGACTACAAATGGCCTAAGCTAACCCAAACACCTTTTAACTTTTCAAAAAGTAAATAATTCTAAGCTTAGCCAAACAGCCCCTTCATCGAACACCTGTCGTGCAACCTCCAATAACTAGTTTCTCAATGAATTTTAAACCAATGAGAAGTGTAGTGTTGTGTAGAAGAAACAAGTGAAGGCGGAGTAAGAAGCAGAGAGTGATTTAAAGAATTACGATGGTGGAAAATTAGGAAATGGAATCGAAAAATCTGAAAGGGAATGAGAGGAAGGAAACGTGGAAGAACATATATCGATAATAAAACATCAAAAACAAACCGTTGAATCAACAGATGGAAGAAGATAAACCCTAATGGTATGTTGATGAAAAAACTTACGATTGATTGTCGTGAGTTGATGCAATTGATCAGATATGTTGATGAACTCCAATCAAAACCGAAAACGGCAACACTCAGCAATTTTCGGCTTTGATTGATCAGGTTCTTGTGTTACTATTATCAGGTTCTTGTCTTTATTAGGTTGTGTTACTATTTCTGATTAGTTTCGCAATTTGAAGGTTGAATTTGGAGTAGTGTTGCTGAATGATGTCCGAGCTCCATCAAAAAAAAGTGGCCGGAGAAGATGACCGGAGAGAGGCTGACCGGGGTTGGGGAAGGGCTGGCTAGGGTAATTAATCTCTTTTTTTTTTTTTTTTTTTTCTGTTTCCAACTAACAGTAAAATGATCATTTTAAAAATATGAATTTTTCTATCGTTTTAACAGAAAATTCAATCAAAGCAAAGTCAATATGTTAATTCAAAGTCAACAATGACTAGTCTATCATCATAATTGCTCGCAACTTTCAAAGGTGTTGACCCAAAGATGAGTCAAATTTGCTATATATCAAAACCATCATTCAAATATTTCAGATCTCACACCCACACCCACACTCACATCCACATCAATGGAATTTAGTTTCATGATAATACTATTCTCATGTGTCTTATTCTTGCTTCTGTCATCTTGTGCAACACTAGACACCATCTCTACAAAGCAAGTGTTCAGAGATGGAGACACAATAGTTTCAGATGATAATATGTTTGAACTTGGCTTCTTTAGCCCCGGAAAATCCATGAATCGGTACCTAGGGATCTGGTACAAGAAGATATCGATGGGTACAGTCGTATGGGTTGCTAACAGGGAGACACCAATCACAGATGACTCAGGCAGGCTCAAACTTAGCAGACAAGGAGACCTACTAATTCTGGGTGCTGACAATACAGTGATCTGGTCATCGAATTCAACAGTATCCGCGATGAGCAATAATCCTGTGGTGGTGGTGCAGCTTCTGGATACTGGAAATCTTGTTGTATGGGATAGAAGCACCAAGAACGAAAATGTAATCTGGCAAAGTTTTGATTATCCAGGTAACACATTATTACCAGGAATGAAATATGGAAAAGATTTAGTAACAGGAAGAGAGCGGGTTATAATACCATGGAAGAGTGCAGATGATCCTTCACCAGGTGAATATTTACATTGGCTAGACACAAATGGATATCCACAAATGTTTGTCAGACAAGGTTCGGTTATACGATGGAGATATGGACCATGGAATGGTCGTAACTTTCAAGATTTGCGCATGAAAAACCCAAATCCTATTTACTCGGTTCATTTTGTTTCTAACGAAAAGGAAATATATTTCAAATATGAGATTAAGTCTTCGGTTGTTCAAAGGATCCTTGTGTTGCCAGATGACACAACTGTGCATTTGCGTTGGATGGATCAAATCCAAGACTGGGTTGTGCATTCTGTTAGAGCAGTAACAGAGATTTGTGGTGGTTATGGACTTTGTGGGCCATACGGAAGCTGCAACGGTAATAGGTACCCCCCTTGTACTTGTATGGCAGGTTTTAAGCCTCAGGTCCCAGATGAATGGGATAGAGGAAATGGGTCTAGTGGGTGTGAACGTAAACGGGCTTTAGATTGTGGAAGTGGGTCTGGCTTTAAAAGAATTTCAGGAGTTATATTTCCAGACACACGCCGTTCATGGTATAATCAAAGCATGACGCTTGAAGAATGTGAGATGGCTTGCAGTTTGAACTGCAATTGTACGGCTTTTGCAAATTCAGATATCAGAAATGGCGGAAGCGGATGTTTGCTTTGGTTTGATGAGCTTCTTGATACCACAGAGAGTGATGAAAAGCAGGATCTTTACATAAAATTGGCTGCCACTGAGTTAGCTGCAGGTACACATTTATGGTTTTAACATAATTTTGAGTTGTTATAAACTTAATACACTTGTAACATTATTGTTAATCATTCGTGTAGGAAACAAAGATTTCCCGTCTAGCTTAAACAAGAAGAAAAGAGTATTTACAGTGGTACTTTTAACTACTTCTGTTGTGCTACTTTTATTTATGGTGGCATATGCTTGTATAAAGAAACGAAAAAGGCTTCATATAAAAGAAAGAGGTAACTTAAGTAGCTTTTTATGCTTCTATAATTGAAATCATCCTTACACTTCGGAAACTTATATAATTTTTGGCTCGTTTGTGTAATCGCACATGTTATTATGTAGAAGATAGGTATGCCCTTGATAAAAAGGATAACAGTGTGCGGATGGAAGATATTGACGAGCTACCTTTACTTGGTCTAAATAAAATAGTCAAGGCTACAGATAACTTTAACATCAACAAAAAGATTGGAGAAGGTGGATTTGGTCCAGTTTACAAGGTAACTTATTGATACCTTAATATAGAATGGAATGCGTGCTTGTACCATTAATCAAATGGTTAATATAAAACTGTAACCTTATTATTTTAGGGTGTGTTGGAAGACGGACGAGAGGTAGCTGTGAAGAGGCTCTCAGAAACATCCCAGCAAGGGATTGAAGAATTCAAGAATGAAATCATTTGTATTGCCAAACTTCAGCATCGCAATCTTGTGAAGCTTCTTGGATACTGCAATCACAGAAATGAACTGATTTTAGTTTATGAATACATGACAAACAAAAGCTTAGACTTATATCTATTTGGTTCGTTTCCCTCTCTATGATTTCACATAGTACGTTGTTTTCATATTGTTCTATAAATTAGTGTTATCTAAGTTATTCACTTTTCTCAGATGAAACCAGGAGCTCGATGCTTGACTGGCCACAACGATTTAATATTATACAAGGGATGGCTCGAGGTATTCTATATCTACATCAAGATTCCCGCCTTCAAATCATCCACAGAGATCTTAAGGCAGGTAATATTCTTTTGGATGGAGACATGAACCCCAAAATCTCCGACTTCGGCCTTGCTAGAAAGTTTGTAGGATCCGATACTGCCACTAAGACAAAAAAAGTAGTGGGAACATAGTAAGAATCTTAAACAATAACTTTTTTATTGAATTTTCTTGGCTACTATTTCTCCCTAATGCTTAAGTTCATTTGCAGTGGTTATATTTCTCCAGAATACGCTATACATGGAAGATTTTCTATAAAGTCTGATGTATATAGTTTTGGAGTTTTGGTTTTGGAGATCGTGAGTGGTAAGAAAAACAGAGAATTCTGTCATGATGATCGCAATGACAACCTTCTTGGACATGTATGTTAAACTCATTAATGTTTTTCATTGAACAATGTCATTTTGGTAACTTATATGTTTGATCTGATTCAGGCATGGAGACTTTATAAACAAGGCAGATCCATTGAACTTATGTGTGCAACTTTACATACCTCTTGCGTCATCCCGGAAGTACTAAGATCAATACATGTTGGATTATTATGTGTGCAAAACCATGCAAAAGATAGGCCAACCATGTTAACAGTGGTTTTAATGCTGGTCAGTGAGAGTGTGTTGCCTCAACCTAAACAACCAGCTTTTTACTCTGAGGAGACCAGTAGTGAACTTGAGTCTGTTTCATCAGTTGATGGTTCCCTGATAACACATTTATACGCCCGATAGCAAACAAGTGATGCTATCAGATGTACATGAAACTATAACATATTCCAGGCACTTGTTGTAGTGGATAGTTTTATCTACTTGTTTATTATTATAACTATTTATTAATAGTTTCACATATTATTATATTGGTTAAATGGAAAGGGTGAAGGTGGGGTGATTATGGAATATCTGAAAAAAAAAGTTAGGCCATGTGGTTTTATACCCCTTCACGTCATCTTTCACATGTATTTCTGTTGGCTGTAACATGGGGTCCACAACCACGCATGTGACGACTACACAGCCTTAAATGAAGGGATGGTGAGTCTCTGATTTTTTTAATAATATATTTAATATCTTTTTTAATCTAACTAGTGCTTTAGATTTCGCGCGTTGCGTGTTAGGTGTTTTTGTTTTTTAAATCTGATCAATTTCAACTTCATTGAGGGTGGATGTACACGCTTCATGATAAACGCCCTTACTATATTCCATACTGCTCTGCAATCAACACTCCCAAACCTGGAAATGTTAACCAGAACTTCAATGGTAAAGCCAGTCAGCGAAAACACTAAGAGATAAGGGTGTTTCCAACGTTTAGATGCCAGAAGACCTTGACGTGAGTAGACCTTATAAGAGAAGATCCACCGCGTAACCTGTACGAACACAACAAATTGACTCGCAGTTCCGAAAACAGGAAAGTGGAAACTCCAGAAGAGAAGAGAGAGTTCGGAGAAAGTTTTTTACACTAAACGGAAATCCAGGCATTTACTACATATTAGATTTGTTTACATACTACACAAAACGGTAAACGGCCTACATATCAGACTTGTTTACATACTAAGGGTTTTTATGCAAAATTGAAAACGGTTCATGTGCTTTGTTCGACCCCCCATGCTTTCATCGGTGACTTAGTGCTTCAGTTGGTTGTGTCATCACCTCGTGCTTTCTTCAGCGGCATAGCTTCAGGACCTGTAGTTAAGAAAATGCGTATAGACCCTGCACAAGATAATGACAAATTATCAGTTTATATAGCGATATTCTTAAATATTAATGCATTTATTTAGCTATGACAGTTAAAGAAGGAACTAAAAAGTATATGAAGAAAAATAAAATAAAATTAAAGAAACTATATATAAAATACCCGTACCGAAAATCGCCAAATATCGGCACCGGCACCTGTACCGAACCGAAAACACCAGTTCTGTAAACGTAAGGGTTGGATTACTTTTGTATATATGTCAATGTCAATTTTTATTTATTTTTTCTCTAATGTTTCGTTTTTTTAATGTTTGTTTAGCAAGTCCTGTACTTTACTCATTGTATGAACCAGTTTTGGATTTTGTAAACAATTTTCAACAATTAACTGTATTTCGATTACAGCTTTGTACGATTAGGATTTTGCATGCCGTTGGGCATCTCCAATTATACTCTGTACCATCATCACCAGTTCAACACCTCCACATGATCATAAACACACAGTTTACAATGCATGAACACAATAATATGAAGTGCAAAATATGTCACATGCCATGAGCAAAACTATAATTGGCAAAACGGCTGGGTAACGGGTAGTTTAAGAAGTGGTCATTTTTAGGTTGGGTCAGAACATGTTTTACAAAAAACGGGTACGGTCCAAACAGGTCTTTATAGAGTTGGTCAATTTGGTTTGGGTTTGAATAGGTAGGTCTTTATAAAGTTGGTCAATTTGGTTCGGGTTTGAATAGGTTTTGACCTCTTCAGTGAATTAAAGGAGTCCATGTTAGCTTTTCTTAGATTATTCATCAGCATCATCCATTGAATCACACCACAATTGATTGTCAAGACAAAACAACTAAATAATTAGTCTTTCATTGACAAAAAAAATCTAAATAATATGACTCAGTTGTACCAAGACCCCAGGGGCGGAACTACAGGGGGTCACGAGGGTCCGTCGACCCTCCGGCCACCCCCGGCTTCCTAATAAGGAGATCGACAATCCAGTGAAATTTTGTAGTTAAGATTTTAACTCAATGCTACTGTAACCGATTTGTAGCAGAAGATAAAGATAAAAATGTGGTCCTTCTAATAGTTTTAATTGGTATGTGCGGCATTTGCAGTCTTGGAAATGGAGTTTTGGTGGTGATTAAAGAAGATGATGGGTAAATAGTAAAAGTCTAAGAGCATTCTCATCCAAACCATTAAAATAAAATATGTGACGGGTAGTTTTTATATTATAAAGAGTATAAAAAATGGTTGTGAGTGGAGGAGAGAGAAAATGTTACTGTTCATCTGTATATTTGGGGGGACACTGTTCACCCAGTATAATTTTTTAATATATATTGAAAGTGGTTGTGAGTGAAGGAGAGAGAAAAATGTAATGATAATATTATTTAATTGAAAAGGAGAGAGAAAAAGTATTTGTTTTTAGTAAAAATATATTGATATAGGAGTTGATTTTTAGTGAAATGTATGTATAATTTGATGGATTGGATGAGAATGCTCTAAAAGATGATGGGTATTTTAGGTATTTACTAGTATAAAGTGTGGTTAAAAGCAATTTGTAGTAAGCATCGGAATTCAGATGTCGTCAGATGGTTAAAATTATTAGGGTATACGGGGTGTAAGCGGGGAATGCAATCGGTGACCCCATTCACCTAAAGGGAACACCGCCGCCATCCCTTAGGTGAGTGGGTGAGAGGAGTGAAATGGGTGGGGGTTCACCGAAGAGAGGGGGAGGAGAGAGAGAGAGGAGAGAGGGAGCTGCCATCCAATCAATGATTTTCTTTTTTTTTTTTTTTTTTTTAAAAAAAAACCAATTCACCTAAGAGGGGAGTGGCGCCATCAAATTGGGGTGTTAGGGGAGTTTAAGAGGGGAGTTGACGTGGCACACGGGGATTGGTTTGGCGTAAGAGAGGGGACTCACCTATTAGGTGAGCACCCCCTTCACCCTTATTCTTTTAACATATAAACCGGAAATGGTTGGTGATAATATTTTAAAATTATTATTTTAATAACTACAGATTGTAGTTTTTATGCATTTAAACTTTATTAGTTTATTAAAATTTCAAAAAATTGTCTAGATTTTAACTTTATTACTTTACATTAGTAAAAAAATATATATATATATTATAATATATATACATTGACCCCCCAATAAAAAGTTTCTGGTTCCGCTGCAAGACCCTAAGATATAAGATGATCTCCGAACATGCATGATTATCCATACATGTTAGTAACATGGTCCGGAATTGACCAGGTACATAAGATGGTCTGGGCATACAATCTATAGATGCATGAGAGTCCGTATATGACCTCATCATAAAGAACACAAATCTTACTATCAAAAGGTGTATTGTAAATTAAACTTATAACTTAAATGATATAAATACATAACAATGAACATTCAGCTATAAAAAATGGATGCAGCCGACAGTTTAAGCAATATGTTTCTTTCTTTAATTTGATTACCTTTTTTATTTTCTCGACACAGAATAATAGTTTAATACTCTTGGTATCTTAGAAAAGTTCAACAAAAAATTAGGCCTGGTATTTTTAAATGGGTGAGAGTATTGACGCACCCCTACTTTTTGAGTGCACACCCTTTCAGAGGTGGCATATAGGGCAATAAGGGGAGTATATAGTGTGAAAGCAATTAATGTACCAAAAAAAGGGTTTGATAAGCCTCTCATTGCCCTATGAGAGGCATATAAGGTTGTGGTAGTTGAAGCATTAAACCCTATACGCCTCTCATTGAGCAATGAGAGGCTTATCGACACGACTTTTGATGAATTTAAGGTATAATTACTGACATGAAAGGAGTTCAGTCTGAAAAAGCGTGAAAGTGACCCATATGACCCTTATCGACCTATACGACCCTTATCGACCAAAAATGTTTATTTACCCAAAACATACGGGATTTTTTGTTCCAATTTTTTTCAAACTCGCAAAATTCCGACTGAACTCCTAAAGATTCTTAACTAAAAAATTTGGTTGAGACCGTGAAGCATAAAGATGTCGTTTTGGGGCATTGGTAATATTTTTGGCGAAGATTCGAACCAGTCGTACGTCTCCGAAAGCGTTTGGTTATCCGGCGTTGATCGAGGTGAGGAGGAGGTTGTGTCCGTGCCTCGTTGTGATGACGGGGGTGTGCAACCCACGTTACCTGACTTGAACCAGGTGTTTGTAGATGAGGGGGAACCATCTTACATTGCCCAAAGTTATCTGCGACACGAATACGAGACTTACCATTCGTATACGGAAAACAAACACAAGTTAGAGTATGAGGAAGGTGCTAAGGAGTATGAGAAAAATGATAACGAAGTCGAAGAAGGTGCTAACGACTTTGAGGAAAATGATAACGAAGTCGAGGAATGTGCTAAGGACTTAGAGGAAAATGATAACAAAATCGAGGAAGGTGTAATGCACTTTGAGGAGGATGTTGATGACGACGAACCTGCTAACGAGGAAGGTGTTCACGACGACGAGCGTGCTAACGAGGAACCTGCTAACGAGGAAGGTGCTAATGACGAGAAAAAAACAAAAAAGGTATGACATAACCGTCAATTACATGTTATTCGTGTTACATAATGTTGATATAATTTTAGAGTGGATAAAATGATTTTGTATACGTGTTATTCGTATGTATATAATTTTTATTAGGTAGGAGAAATCTAGAAAATGTTTAACCCGAACCCGACCCGAAATTGTGTCATACATGTTAACCCGATTTCGTTATCATTTTGGTGAAATATTATATATGTTTTGGTGAAATATTATATATGTTCTGGTGAAATATTTTGTTAAAAATAGATTACTTAGGCTTGTAAATGAACCAAACGAACACGAACGAGGCATGTATACTGATTAAAAATAGAAAATGTATGACACGAAATTTCATACAAACCCTAAAATGTGTCATACATATTAACCAGAACCCGATGTTGAACCCGAGTTTTTTTTATTGTTTTTTCAACAAATTAATATATTAATTTCATTTATGTGGATTTCTAATGAACCTTTTTTTTAGGTATTTGGGTCACTTGAAGAATTGGGTATACAAAAGAGAAGTTGCGAAAGGTTACGTCATTGTCACCCAACGAACGAGGAAAAAAGGCGAAGGTGCGTCAGCAAGGACAGTGAAGATATGGTTGCAATGCGATCGTGGCGGCGAACCCAAAAGTAAAGCATCCGTTCGGCGTTCCGGTAGCAAAAAGGTTGGCTGTCCTTTTAGTCTGATAGGGAAACTAGACTCAAGTAGTGGTAGTTGGAGCCTTGTGGAGAAGAAAAACGTTCACAACCATGAGCCTGCTGAATATCTCGAGGGCCACGCGTTTGCTAGAAGGCTGACCCCGGACGAAGAATCACTGGTGGAGAGACTTTATCTACAAAACATGGAGCCTACAAATATACATTTAACCATAAGAAATCAGTACCCAGATAGCGTGTGCATTCTACAAGATGTACAAAACGTGATTAAAAAGATTAAACAAAAAATGTACGGCGATCGAACTCCAATGCAGATATTGGAGAGCATGTTGCAAGAAGAAAGGTACGTTTATTTCACCAGAGTGAATCCCTCCACAAACGCGGTCGAGGAGGTTTTTTTCGTTCATCCGGACTCGTACAACATGTGGCGTGCATTCCCACATGTGTTGATGATTGATGCTACTTACAAGATGAATGAGTATAAGCTTCCGTTTATTCAAGTTGTGGGTGTGATATCGACACACAAGTCTTTTTGTGTGGCTCATGCGTTTCTCTCTAAAGAAAAAAAAAAGATAACTTCTTATGGGTCCTGGA
This sequence comes from Helianthus annuus, assembly GCF_002127325.2. Lineage (NCBI taxonomy): Eukaryota > Viridiplantae > Streptophyta > Magnoliopsida > Asterales > Asteraceae > Helianthus > Helianthus annuus. Next base: position 26,430,808 of record NC_035443.2, read on the forward strand.
GAAGCTCAAAGAATTGTTGGTAGATTGCATGGAGCCACGTGTAATTGTTACAGATAGGGATCAAGCTTTGATGAATGCTTGCGATAAAGTATTCCCAAAAGCTTCCAAATTGCTATGTAGGTGGCACACTCACAGAATATTCTAAAACACTGTCGGGCAAAATTTACGGATGAAGACTTGAAAATATTCAAGCTTTCTTGGTCTCGACTGTGTAATTCTCCCATTCCTACGATATACAATTATAACTTTCAGCGGCTTTTCACGCGACTGGTTAATGACGGACGATCAGATACATATTATATTAGTTTACATACATTCATCCATACATATATACATACAAACATTACAACTCATTGTATTCAATTTTTTTCAGATGTTCTGGATTATTTGTATGATGTGTGGCTGAAAGATTATAAAGAAAAGTTCGTTTCAGCTTGGACTACACACAGTCCCCAATTTTGGTCAACATACAACCAACAGAGTTGAAAGCCAGCATTCTAAGTTTAAGAGATACATTAAAGGGCCAAACAACTCGCTCCATAGACTTGTGTGTCTTGTTGGCAAAGTTGTAGAGTCACAAAAGATACAAATAAAAGTTAGTTTTGAGGAAAGCAGGTCCGTGCAAATGGGGGACCACAGATTTCCATTTTTTGACAACCTACGCGGTAATGTTTCCCAAAAATCCTTAGAGTTATTGGTTGTCGAGAGGAAGAAGCTAAATGTGTTGAGGGCAGGAGGGGGGACTTGTGGCCACCAGCTTTCTACGGGTTGTGGGTTGCCATGTGCTTGTCAGATGGAGTGGTGGGAAAATACAGGTAACATAACAACTATAACATATGCTTCGATCCATAGAATATAATCATCATTATACTTTATGTTTTAACAATGATTCTTGAAAAACAGGTTGCAAAATTCCACTTGCCGCGATAGATAAATTCTGGACAAAACTTGATTTTTCGACAGAAGAACTTAATCAAGACGAGTGTAATATTCAGGCGGAAATGGATAAACTCACACAGCAACTACATACGCAGCCACCTCTAGTGTTAAATAGTATGTTGTCGAAGATGAAAGCGGTGTTGAATCCAAGTATGACTGACCATCAACCGCCTGAGGTACAACAAGATACGCGGGGCCGCCCAACTACGAAAGCAAAACAACAAAAGAATGAAGACCTTGCGAGACGTAAAGATAAACAACCCGAATCACAGAGGAACGACTACACTCAAAAGCCAAATGTGCGACGTAGTCGTTCAAAGAAAAACAAAGAAGAAAAAAATACACTTCCGATTATAGAAAAGACTTTCCACTGTTGGCCGGGCACAGGTACATACGTATATACATACATATATATATTTAGAATTCTTTTTCAATTTTTTTATTTTTTAATATTTTTTAGTTTTTTTATTTTTTTGCCAATTATAGGTACAAAAACGTGATCGAGCGTTTTAAGGATTGGCTTCCATCTAGCTATCGGAGATACATAACACATATCGAAGATGCCTAGCCGGACGGTAACTGTGGGTTTCGATCCATAGCTATGGGTTTGGGGTATGACCAGAAAGAGTGGAAGTGGGTCCGCCAAGAGCTACTCGACAAGATGTTCATTAACAAAAAGTGTTGGGGCCATATACTCAAATCATTGGACAAGGGATGTTACGAAAATGTGTATCGATCGATAAATTGGTTAAATGTTGAACCTGCACCTATGGCATGTTGGATGTGGTTGCCCTACACAGGGTTGTTGGTGGCTCAAAAATTTGGGGTGATTGTTCAACATTTAAGCAACGATGTTTGTCAAACTTACTTCCCGATGTTCGATGGACCGCAGGTTTACCCGAACCATTCCATTTTAACGATTGCTTATGTTGAAGATAGCCATTTCATCATGGTTAAGTTAGCGGATGATAGCCCGATGCCAGTACCAAATGGACTTTGGAATATATACCGAAGTATGGAAGCTATGGAATGGGAGACAATGTACATGTCTCGTATTGCACAGGGTAGGGCGTTACTACGTAGTAATAGAACTCGACAAAAAGAAGTTATTGACTTGTGTTAGGTGTAGTATTCGTGAAACATAGTGTACGCAACAATTTTTTTTTTATAAATTTTTTTTAAATTGTTGCTAATTAAGGGTTTTATTGTTATTATTATTATTATTATTATTATTATTATTATTATTATTATTATTGTTTATTTTTTATTATTGTTATAATTAATATAAATAAATGAATAATAAAAAATGTCAAATAAAAAGGGAGGGGTCCTTCTGTATCAGACCGGCCTCCCCCGGGATTCGAACTCGCACAACTCGCACAGAACACACAAGCCTTAACCAGTTTATCCTCCTGTACAGGAGCTGATAAATTGGTTATAGTATACCCTTTATACACTTCAAACGCGCGTATGGTGAGCACGGATCCTGACAACTTTTCAGCCCATATGCCTTGTATAGCCCGATGAGACCCATATCCACCTACCTTTTCTGAAAAGTTGACAGGACATTTATGACACCCCACTTGCATATGCCTCTCATCGACCCATACGGGTCTCATTGAAGTTCAGTTTCACTTCCTTTTATGGTTATTTTTTGAACGAGTTCTGGACCACACGATGACAATCCGGAAGGGGACCACACGCGTCTCTCGCATAGTTTTTGCTCTCGTATCGGTCTATATGGTCGGAATATTCAAGGTTTGTTTACCCTTGTTCTTTTGTGGTTTTATTTTGGCGGTTTGTGGTGGTGGTGGTGGTGGGTCGGCTGGGTTGTTGTTGTTGGTGGTGGTGGTGGTGGGTAGGCTGTGGTGGTGGTAGTGGTGGTGGTGGCTGTGGTGGTGGTGGTGGTGGTGGTTGTG